>NW_026555622.1:0-56648 GCF_029017545.1 Prosopis cineraria | reverse complement strand
ATTAAAAGTTTTTCTTTGAAATGTTTATTGATTATTAAAGCTTTTGAATGGAATATATATATATACACAATGTAAAATGTGAAAAAGTGGTGATTTATGCATGTGAAAGGCATAATCATAGGGGGTGAAAGTTCACCCTAGGTATATGTGGATATGGTGTATGGAAATGTGAGTAATTAATCGATATGGTGGGGGCGGCACCATGGGATATCCGGTGCAGCACTATATTGGGACTATTATCATAGGACATCCCAGACAGTCTGGTAACTCCCTTGTACCTGAAAGGGCGTGGTTAGAAGTCAACGACACCTCTAACACAAGTATGTGTGAAGGGAAAACCATAGTCCAAAAGTAAGATAAAATACTTTAGCCAAGTGTTTTTACTACTGACGGAGTGCCTAAGTCAATATGTAATTAATCCATTAGAGTCTATGGTTTCAAGTCGAAAGTTTGGAGGATTGGTGGATAGATGATCATGCTAGTGGCTGTGATGTGTGGAAGTATCAAAAAAAGGAACACTTATGCTTACATTTGATACACATACTAACTATTACTTTAGTTTTGCTTACTTATATGTCATTATTTATGTTAACGAGCATTTAATAAACTATTTTGGTTACTGAGATTATTATCTCACCCTTGATTATTTATATTTTTATGGTTCTAATATTAGTGGTGCTAAGGGAAAGACATGGGTAGGAAATAGAGGATATATCTCTATAACTACCTATTGTAAGCAGTTGGTGTAATGACTTGTGCTATATAAGTTGTGTATTTGTATATAAGTTTTCATAGGAGTATATAATTGTGCATAAGCATTTTGATTGTGAATGAGTACATGATTTTATATCTAGAACTATATGATGTATCTAGTATATTGAAGTGACTATGAAAATTTGGGCTAGGGCTTGAGTATATGTAGAGTGAAATTATATCTGACATGTGATAAAAAGTGAAAATTTGGGCCATTAAATGTGAATGTGAAGGGAAACATGTGATTTTGCCCAAAGTGTTTGTGATGGGTAGTTGGTCAACCAAATGTGTGGTATATGTGTGATATTGTGAATATAAATGGTTAGTCAGATATAATTTGTTCCATTAGACATGATTAAGGCCCTAGAAGTGACCAATGACTTATGGTGTCAAATAGTGATACTCAAATGGAAGATTTTGACAAAATTGATCAAAATGCACTTAGAGTTTTCAACTTTTAAACAGAATATTGAATTTAAATGAAACAATGTCATTGGTTAGATTTTAAAATTAGCTTTGTATGGGCGCTTGAATCACTCCAATCAGACATCAGATGTGAAAATGGTGCACGTTTAAAGTTCACATCAAAAGTACTATTTTGACAGTAGAATCTGATGTGTTGCCATAGTGCATGGGCTAAACTGCCACGGCATAAAGCCAACGCCAATGCCTCTAATGCCACATGTTATGGCGCATGACCCATGTTTTGACCAAAATATGTTGTTTGGAATAATTTCTTTGAGATTCTCATACACATTATTTGAGTGCTTCAAACTGTGTACTAATTTTCAACTTGAGTATTTTTTTGAAATGGTTTTCAAATGCTTTAAGTTGGGATCCCAACCCTTTAAAAAGATTTAAAACTTTTTGTTAATTGTATGGAAGATTGAATGGTAATGACGAAAAAGGCATTACAAATTGTTGGTATCAATTTCCTAAGTTTCGAGATCTGGTTTCCCTACTTATTTGTTGCATTCATCCTAGCACATGGCAACTTATATCTCTTTTCATTATAGCACTCTTTTCCTTTATTTAACTTTCTTTTATTTCCATCCTTCGAAGAGGAGAAAATGAGGAGAGGTACTCGAGCATTAAGACGTCCTGTAACATCCTAAAAATTTAAATCCAATTAATTAAGTTTAATGAGGGTCATTAAGTGAGCTAATGTGGTGTGTGGCCAAAGATGTCTAATTTTAAGTAATTATTTATGATTTTAGCCTTAGATGCGAGTTTAAAGTGAAGTAAGGCTAACCCGGGCATCCAAAGTGGGGAGGAGAAAGTCAAAAAGGTTCTCTGTGCCACATGCCGTGGCGTGAGGAACATCTGCCATGACGGACAAAGGCAACAATCTAAATTGAGCCTCTCTGTGCCAGGCATCGTGGCACATAGCCAAAATCCTGCTTAAACAATTCATATCTATGCAAAAAAATCAAAGGAGGGGAAAGGAGAAAATGAAAGGCAAGAAGGTTGCTTTACTAGGACACAAATTTAGAACCTATTTGAGATATTTTAAAAGCCTCCTAACTCACAAGGTAAGTACATTATATCTTCCTCTTCCCTTTCTTCCATTTTTATGCAAAGTTAAGTTAGGGTTTAAGTTTAAAAGAGTTGATTTTTGATTCATATGAGCCATGAGTATAAACTTATTAAACTAAAATGCTATATAAAGTGAATGTTTTAGAGTATTTAAATCCTATATTTATGATTTTGTGAGTTGTTAGTGGTTGGGGACTATTAATACCATAAATAGCAGTGAATAAGATTGTTGGGAGTGTTTGATGGCCATTAATAGTGGTTTAATGGCTCATTAATGACAGATGGGCCATTGGAACATAGTAAATCTATTGGGTATGATGGGTAGTGAGTTTATGATGTTGATGGAATGACAATGTGGAGTTAAATATTGGGAAGATTACTCAAAGAGGGATATTGATGAATGTCCTTGTAATTGATTCTAGATTGTCTAATTCTAGCACACCATTCAAGCTAATTTGAAAGCTTTGGAAGCTTGTGTTTTGAGGTGTAAACCTTTGACCTCCCAAAGGTTTGAGGTAACCAAGGAAAATCTTATTTGTACAATTGTATATTAATTAATTATTTATTGAATGAGATTATTTAGAACTTAATAGGTGTTCGAAAAACTCTTTGATACAATTTTTGGGAATGTGATGTTGTGTATGTGACTTATGTTGAGTTGTCCGGGATAATGGTATACATGTTATTCATATGATCTATGATGATAATTTGCAAGTATATTATTATGAGAATGTGCTATATGCAATATTTAAGATGTGGAGTTTGTTTGAGTGAGAAAATGGTGGTGTGAATAAGATATGAGGTTGTGATTTTGTTACAATGACTAATATGTGTAATATGTGCATGACATAATCATTGGTGGGAGTTCCCCTAGGGAGAGGAGTAATTGTTAAATCCACATGATACTGGCAATTATCATTGGAATCGGAAGCTTGCCTTAGCACTAACTGTTAAAATCAGGAGGTAGCCATTGTCCCATAGTTGATTCAGGACTGTCTCACTTGTTCTTTGAAGGACTCAAACATAACTAGTCTCTACTAGTTTATAAGGAGGCTATATTAGGGATATGACACCTCATGGTTGTTAGTATTGGGGGAGACTGTGTTACACAAGTGAGTGAGTTAACCCTAACCTAGTAGCTCCTCATAAGTAGAAGGCTAGGTTGGTCCAAGTTATGGATGTCACCATTTAATAGCCACCGGTTTCATGTCAAAAGTAACAGGAGGGTATAAGGATAGCATTAATCATGCATTTAGTTCCAACCACATGTTGTTATTATTGTAGTCCAATCTGTTTTAGGAGCACATGGTTGTTATTTTTACCACCTCATATTATGCATAATTGATATATATATATATATATATGATGATATGTGTTGAATGCTCGGTCACATGGTTGTTATTATTGTGGCTGAGGTTATAATTGCCATATGTGCATAAGATATGAGTTTATTACCATTTACATCCATTTTTAATTGATATACAATAATATAGACTAGGTTGACCTTAGTTATTGAGTGGTTGTACTCATCCCTTATTCTTTAATATTTTCAGGGCCTAGCTTATCAGACCAAGATTGAGGAAAACATTCTGAGGCTTAGAATTTTGGTGTAAATCCTACTTGTAGGCCTCCTTGTTTTATTTATGTGTATTTAAATGTTGTTAATTTGCCAACTAGGACTTATATAATTGGTTTGATCTACTTGTATTGTCATTGTGAGAATCGCATGTATTTTGTGCCCTAAGCTAGTGGTCATGTGTTAGTAAAGCTTATATAGTGCCAAATACTTGTGTAAGTAAAATAAAGTGTATTTTAGGATGTTTTGGATAAACATTGATGATTATAGCAAAATTTCCTCCCCCTTGTGTTTTTGTGAATTGAGGGTTAAGGGTTAATTTATAATATGTGTGTATTTGAATGGGTGTGATGTGTTGCACAAGTCCAAAATGGTTCATTAAGTGTGATTTAAAGGTTAGTTTAGGCCTTAGCACATGTGTGAGAGTTTGGACACCCTAGTTATGAGTTTTTGTGAAAAAGGAGTGAAATTAGTATTAAGTGTTCAACTTTTGATAGAAAATAAATTTGATCTTGAAACTTATGCCATTAGTTAGAGCTAAAAAAGAACTCTCTATAGACACTAAGATCACCCCTGTGTTGTCAATTTGATAGCAAAATGCTCTCAAACTCATGCAACACACCGCAGCACATAGCACAGAGGCAACACGCTGTTGCGCACCTATAATAAACACAGTGCACATGCTATTTTCTGCACTGTTTCACTGTTTTAATGTTTAATGCAAATGTTTTGACTCTCTTGATTTCTATCCTTCCACAAGTGTTTTAAACTTTGATTTGAGATTATTAAAAGTATATGGGATCATTTTAATTGTGAAAACTTAGTAATCTTTATTGGGTTTAGACCCTTAATTACATTGGTTATGGAGTTAATTGTGTTTACGTAAGGGCAACCTTACACATCTGGTTGAGGATGAGTTTGTATTAGAAGTTCAATCGAATGAGCATCAACAAGGAGATAGAAGAGAAGGTTTATTGTAGGGGTTGAGGGATATCATGATCGATATAAGGAGGATGGTGCAAGATCATGATGCACTGTTAACAAAGCATAGGCAAATGGAATGGAAGGTCAGGACAAATTGATTTTAGAAGAAGCTCACAGTAGACCTAATCCATCTCAAGCTTCGGGTAGTAGGCAGGCTATTAGTACTAGTACAGATCTATCTATAGACCAAGCCTGGAAGACTTTTATACAATTTAGTCCACCGACATTTGATGGGAGCATAAAGGAGGGTAAGGTTGAATAGTGGATTGAGTACCTTGAGATTATATTCGAGGTGGTGACTTGTACTTTAGAGAAAAAGTAACCCTAGCTACAATACAGTTGGTCAGAGGAGCCAAAAGATGGTAGGATTCTGTAAGACCGTCTGAGGGTGTGAGGTTATATTGGGAAGACTCAACAAGACGTTCTTTGACTACTACCTCCTAATTTCCTTTTGTACTGAGAAGGAAGAAGAATTTCACTCGTTCAAGCAAGCGGATCTAGATAAAAAAGAATTCATTAAGAGGTTTAATGATCTGTTAGCCTATTCCACGTATTTACAGTATAGTTGTAACATCCCAATTTAAATTTTAATAGTTAATTTGGGTTAATAGAATTTTGGAGAATATTTAGAGGTAAATAAGTTAGTAGGAGATGATTATTAGATCTAACTTAGGATATAATTCTAAGTTAATATTTTTAAAATTATTATTATTATAAATATTATTAGGAAAGAAGAAAAAGAGATTTATATATAGAAATTTAAAAAAATATAAAAAATGGGGAGGTGGAATGCACATGTAATGTACAAATATATATATAGATATATTAAAAAAAGAAAAAGAGGTGGAACGGTCCGTGTGTTGTGATTATGTACATATATATATATATATATTATAAAAAAAAGAAATGAAGGAAAACAAAAAGGTTATGGGACCCATACCTTTTTAAATATCCCCAACTTCTTTCCTTTTCTCATTCCTTCCGTCAGCCCCTTCCTTTCTTGCGCGCGAGAACAGAGATGAGACAACGCGAGTCTGTCGGCGAGAAGAAATCTGAGTTTTTAAAGGTTTGGGTTCCTAATAGGATATTTAAGGTGTAATTTTAAGCTTTTTAAGACTATTTAAGTGTTTTAAAATTTTTTTCTTAACCATCCTTTTTCTTTGGTTTCTGATTTTGTGGTGGTAGAAAATCTAGGGTTTGAAAGAGGGATGAATTTTGTTGAATAAATGTGATTGTTGAAGTTGTTAGTAGTATAATAAATATTCTAGAGTATAAATTTGTTAATGAACTTGGAATTTGAGGCTTACGGATCAAACCCTAGGCTAGACTTTTATTAAATCTAAAAATATATGTTGATTTATTGAGGTTTAGATGATTATTTAGGATGAGAAATGGATTATTATGGCTATAGGATGATGATTCTAAGCTTGAGACTCAATTTTCAATTTTTAGGTATTTTAGGTGCGAATTTATGAAATAAAAAGGAAAATTTTGATAATAGAAATTGGTTTAGAGGTTGATTTTAGCTTAATAATATTTATTGATGACTAAAAGAGGAGTTAGAAATTTTACTTAATAGTACTAACTCTATTTTGTATTAAGATTGAGATTAAAAATTATGTTATATTCTCTAATCCTATTATTAGAGTTATTTTATTAGTTTCAATAATTGAAACTAATATTTATAAGTAATATGTTATTTGTAGATTGTGTTATTGGTGAAGATTGTGGTGGGAAAAAATTGTAAGAAATACTTGATTGAAAAAGCCACAAGGTAACCATGCTTTTAATTTGTTCTTAGTGTTGCTTCATGTTAATTGGGTGATTATTGAGAAAATTATGAATTGTTGTTGAGAAATTACCTTATTATGTTTATGGAAAAAATTGTGAAATTGTGAATTTGCATTTTGAAGTATTTTTGCCAAGTGGGATGTCATATTGTAATATTGTTAAAAATGAGAAAATTATGAAGATTGTAATATTGTATAATTGTACAATATTGTTATGAATTTATTTGATTAGTGTGGGAGGTGTTGGGAGACTTGTTTTTGTTATTGTATTTATGTGCCATGTGGTACGCCCCTATTGGAGCCCAATAAGTGGCTTGTAAGGGCTCGGGCTAATCTATCTTTGGCCGGGTAATTTAGTACAGAGTGAGGGCTATGGCTCGAGGTTAATGGAGGGAGATAAGGATGGTTGTTTGTTATGTATTGTAATATTTCTTGTATTTTTGTTAGAATTATATGACTGATACTTTCCCACTTAGCAAGCACACATTTAACTGTTTGTATACACTATCATAAATTGGCATTGGTTACTGGGACTTTGAGTCTCATTATGTGGTTAGCAATTTTCAAGAGAAGAGCCGCGAGTGGCGCGTGGAGGAGTCCCTGAGACTTAGTGGCATAGATCCACTGTCTCTTTTGGGTATTTGATTTATGATTTTAATGTGTTATATTGCCAATACTAGGGCTTTTGTTTATTGACAATTATATGAATGTAATGATGTAATCATGCCCTTCAAACTATTTCTACTTTTAGTACACTTTGGATGACTGTAACTTTGATTTCTGATTTATTTTGGATGGTTTGAAATGGCATGATTATGAAGCCAAAAATTGGCTTGTTTTGGGAATTGATTAAGTTGTTAGATATTGGTTTATGATTTGCACTTGTTAGGAGTATAAGGATGGAAAATGTGGTTTTAGCCTAATGGTATGTGGGAAGTAAAAATTTATCTGAGATGTTGTATTGTGCAAGTTTAAACTAATTATAAAATGTTTTATATTGAATTTATTGATATAAAATGTGTTGGGTGGCTGTAACCCAACTATGGTTGTAAATGTATATTAGTTGTATAAAATTTTTTTGTATTATTTAAAAGGGGTTTAATCTTTTCTACCATGGTAATGTTTTAAATTATGGAATTGTTTCAAAAAAAATAGGATAAGTTAACTTTTGTTTACCATGGTAGACACTTTTCTACCATGGTTGAGTTAAATTATTTTTGAAAAAAAAAATTAGGGTGTTACAATAGCAATGACACCAAATAGAAGGCAAAAAGGTTGTTAGAAAAGATGTGTCTAGAGTATCGGCAGCAAATTGCTTTATTGGAGACGACTACCTATAAAGAGATGTGTTATAAATTAAGAATAGCTGCCAAGAGAGGTACGGAAGCTAAGGTTGAGATAAAGACAGACTATATGAAAAGGTTTATATCTTCTCTCAGTCTTACGAGCAGTGTTTTGAATAAGCTCATTTACAGCTCAAGTAGTTTTAGAGCTTTAGGAAAGAGGAGTTTCATTAGAGGTTGTCAAACCCGATCAGTCTATAGAGGTTCCACGCAATGTAGTATTGGGGTCAAATTTAAGCCTTTGTAACCTTCGAGACAAGCCTCTAATGTACTAGCTCCTACTCTAAATATAACTAGATCACTCAGTGCTACATATGTGATAGATTCCATGATGGCAAATGATGATCTTGTTTCAAGTGTGGTAAGCTAAGCCATATTGCCAGACATTATTCAGAGGGTGGAGTAAAAGTGACAGAGCAGTGATCAACCATTCTAGGACAAGTCTTTGATGTGACACAAGAAAAGGCTAGAGCATCTCTAAACCTAATAAGAGGTATAATCTCTATATGTGGTAGAAGATAGAAGCATTGTTTAACTCTAGGCCTACACATTCTTTCATTTCTTTTGATATTCTCATGCACATGATTTGAGTGCTTTCGTTATGTACTGTTTTCCAACCTGAGTATTTTTGAAATAGTTTTCAAATGCTTTAAGTTAGGTTCTCAACCCTTTAAAAAGATTTAAAATTTGTTTGTTAGATTGTGTAGATGTAACATCTCAAATTTTAATCCCCTGATTAATTAAGCTTAATTGGGATAATTAAGTAAGTTGAGGTGGTGTGTGGTCAGGGAGGTCTAATAATCATATTCGATTTTATTTCAGCCTTAATTATGGGTTCAATATTAAGTTGGGCCACCCGGGTATTGGAAGGAGAAGAAAATAAAGGGTTAATGTTACTTTATTACATGTCACGGCATGAATCACATCGGCCGTAATACACAGACACTACAAATGTAAGAAAGGGACCTCTATGTGCTATGCACGAGCACATTATGTGTCCGCCGTGGCGCATCGCCATTTTCTGTAGAAATAAGTCACGATACTAAGGCAAAAAATAGAGAGAAAGAAGGAGAGAACGAGAACCGATGACCAAGCTCTGCTAGGGTTTATATTAGGATAGTACTTGGGGCATTTTGGAAGCTATAAACACCCAAGGTAAGTATCATGCCTCTTAATCTCCCATTTTTTTCCACATTATGAGTTTATAGTTAGGGTTTGATAGTGAAAGATAATTTTCAGTCCATATAAGTTATGGGTTTGAATCCATTAGCTCAAATGGAGTTAATAGGAGTAAATTAGAGTATTTAAACCTAGACATAATGAATTTTGGTATCTTTAATTGTTAGGCTTCATAAATATATGAAAATAACATTAATGATGGTTGTTGGAAGAGTATAATTCTAATAATAGAAGTTTAATGGCTCATTAATGTCATTGATGACTAGAGAGAGTTAATAAACCCAATAAGTAAGCCCAAATTTATATCAAGGGGGCATTGGGTAATCTAAAAAGGGAAGATTAGAGTTGAAATGTGTGAGTTTGACAATGTTAATGAGAGTTAACTTAGTAAATTATAGATTAAGCTCTTGGCTACCAATTTAGATTGGGAATTCAAGCTTGAAAGCTATAATATTGAAGTATAAACCTTTGACCTTTCAAAGATTTAAGGTAACTAGAAAAACCTTACTTTGGATGGTTATATGTTAATTACTACATGATGTAAATTGTGTGTTTAGTTTGTGAATTACGGCTTGTGATTAGTGTAACATACAATGAAATATTGTGTTTACATGATCACTTGATGTGTTTTAAGTCTGCAAAAGTGATTGCAAAATGAGTTTTACAATGGTAAATGTGATGTTCAAAATGAAAGTCATTTCATATTGTGTTTTGAATGAGTGGTTGGCGATGAACATGAGAAAGAAAAGTATAAGAGGTTAAAAATGATGTGTTTAGGTGATATAAGTGGAAATAAAACGTGATGCTCACTTGGGTAGCATATGATCGTGAGCCTAATGTGTGATTATGATAATCAATAAATGAAAAATGTAAAAATGAGTTAGCATTGTATATGGCATGATCAATGGGCGGGAGTTCGTCTAGAAATTAGGAGTAAAGAAAAATTCATATGGTATTTAAATTGCCCTCCGGCACACGAGAGTACAGCCTTATCCCACAGTTTGTCGAGGGATTGTCTTATATTTTGTCAAGGAACTAGAATCTAGCTTTCTCCACTAATTTATTAAGGAGAATAGCTTAGGGAGTACAACACTCTAGAAATTCAAGAGTGGGGGAAGCCGTGGTCCAGGAGTGAGTCATGTGATCTTTGGCTGGGTCATACCTTATAATTGGTGAGCTTGGATAGTTCAATCACACAGACAGAGCCCTATTCAGTATTATAGCCCATGATTTCAATTAAAAAAATAAGGAGGGTATAAGGTTGGTTGATCATAACCTATATAAATTCATAACGTTTCATATGATTGTAATGTGACAAGTCATGTAGATATCGAGTCATAGTCACATGTCTGTTTGTTGTTGTGACAATGTGCCCTATAATGAGATGAAAATGAATTAAAGAAATAATGATAAGTCATGTTGTATGTGTATGGCATGTTTGAGAACTTGGTTTCATATGCATTTGTCTTATTGTAATTAATATATAACTGCATAGAGTAGTTTTTATTTGGTTACTGAGTGATTAGACTCACCCCTTTCATTTCACACTTTATAGGCTTTAGCTCAGTGTAGAGAGGGAGAAGACTCAAGAGGCTATGAATTAGTTCATTTCTACTGTATTCCTTTAGAATTATGTTTGATTTTATGTAATAGAATATTTTGGCCAATTTTAGTTTGCATACTATTGCACTTGCACTATTTTATTGCAGCAATTATCTAAAATGTATTTTGAGCCCTGAGTAATTGTGTATGATGAGAAATATATATTGATAGGGCCAAAATACTAATGCAAGTGTAGAAATGATGTTTTAAACATGTCATGATTTATTTATGAGTAAATGCAATCAAATTTCCCCCCTTTCTATTTTTGGTGAAAAAGGGGTTGAGAAGTGATTTTGTGTTATACGGATATTTAAGTGCATGTGACGTGTTGTATTAATAATCTTAGATCCAATGGATATGGTCTAAGTGTTAAGAATAGCTTTTGGCACTTGTTATAGGTTTTGGACACTCTTTTTGTGTGAAATTTGTAAAAAGTGGTAAAAATATGTTTGAGTGTCCAACTTCCTAGTGTGACTTGTTTTGGAAGTAAAACTCATGTCATTAACTAGTTCATAAGAAAGATTTTTGTAAACCCCTAAGTCATGTTATTTGAATGTTGGATGGAGAATCAGAATACGTCAGAAATTCCATGATTCTGCTGTCATTTACGTGCAACACGCCGTGGCACATTGATGCCTGAGCCGTGGTGCATGGCATAGAGAACAACACGCAGTGACGCAGCGTGCACAAGCCGTGGTGCATTACATTGTTCTGCAGCAAATGAGTTGTTTTTCAATTGTTTTCATTCTTTTTTCACTCTTCTAAGGTATCTCATGCTTTCGCAACTTGTTCTTACTCTGATATAAGAGTTTATGATTGATTTAAACTCATTTTAATTATGAAAACTTAGAATCCCTTGACTTGAAAACTAAAACTGGTAATCACCTAAATGGGTTAATCCTTTTATTACGATGAGTTTTATTGATTAATTATATTTAGTAGTGAGAGATTTTACAGTGGAAGATTGAATGGTAATGTCGAAAAGGGCATTACAAATAGGATATTTCACCTTAAAATAAATATAAAATAATTTATTCAATATGGGTTTTTTTTTAAAAAGACAATGATTACATATTGAAAACTAACAATGCCTTACATTTTTTATTGAAAGGAGTATACTATTTTATTTTGTTGCATATCACAATTACATAAGGTTGGAGTTGGCATAACTTCTATATAAATTCTAAATCAAAATGTGTTTATGTATCTATAAAGTGTGCTTAAGATTTTTATATTTGTTAGGGAAAATTTGACCATATATATTTTTTCATTTACATTTCAATCAATAAAGTTAAAAAATGTTCTAGCATTCACATGAATATTTTCCAACATATTCCTTTGTTTTAGATAGGGAATTTTTGCCCTTTTTTAATATTGATGGGTGAAATTACACTATAGTATACTCTCTTTATTAAAAAATGTAATGCATTTTTAACTGAATCTCACCCTCAATAAAATAGCTGCTTATCTTTAAACTAACCCTTTCTTTTCATTTTATCCCTATTTAATAGGACATTTCACCCTAAAATAATGTAGTGATTTATTCAATAGGGACACTTTTGAAAAAAAAAAGGTGATGATTGCATCTTAAAAGATTAAAAATACTTTACATTTTTAAACATATCTCTCAAAAAATGTCTTACATTTTTTAATGGAGGAAGTAGTAGTTTATAAATATTTTTGAGAAAATATAATGTTGGGTCCCTACACTTTGCTCGTGTTTTGTTATTAGTTCCTAAACTTTTTTTTAGTGTTTTAGGTCCTTTACACTTTTTTTTTAATTTTACACTTTTGTTTTTCAATGTTTTAAAAAATAAAAGTGTAAGGACCTAAAATACAAAAAAAGTGTAGGAACCAATAACAAAATATGAGCAAAGTGTAAGGATATAAAGTTACATTTTCTCAATATTTTTACTCCTAACCCATTAATTTGCAAAATGTAGGACCCACAATCTTAGTTAATGGACACCTATTGCCTTTGTCATGAATTGAGAATTTTGGCATTGTTTTTTTAGGCGTAATGAGTAAAATTGTACCATACTTTAGTTATTAATGCTAATAATTCCCCATAAAATATTTTAATGGTATGTATGGATTAGGGGGAATGGCATTAAGGGCCCTAAAAACAGAGTTTATTTCACTTAGGGCCTAAATGAATTTGAAATTTCTCTACAGGCCTTGGGGCCTCAAGTACAATTTCTTTTAGAGCGAAAATACTTTTTTGCCCCTTATCTGATTTGAATTAAAAATATGTGCGAACCCCTGTTCTCATTGCTCCCTATTTTCCTTCGTTCTCTTTGCTCTGGCAGAGGAAAAAACTGACGGCAGTTCTCTGTTCTCATTTCCTTTCTGTTCTCATTTCACCACCGTTCGAAAAGCTTCTGATTTCCTTGTCTATTGTCTGTTTCTGGTTGCTCAAGCGGTGCTCGTCTTTTCGCATGTCGTCATGCTCTCTTCATTGTTGCTTGCGGTCGGCCTGAACCATTCGTCGGTAATGCCATTCATAACCAACGCTCCTGCAACTTCACCCTAAGATTCTGTCGGAGTCTCGTTCTGGTCGTCTGAAGCTCTCATTGTGACACGGTTAAATCTAGTCTCCCGCTGTCGCTGTGCATCTGAACCCTCTGGTGTCTGCGGCTTTGGTAATTTCTTCTATTGTTTGCCTAAAACTTATAATTTCTTTGCTCTGCATATGGTAGTTTGGTAGTTTGCACTTTGCCTTTCCATGGTTTGTTCCATTAGCAGTGAAACAACCCTTCACCTAAACGCAATGTTACAAGTGATAAAATGAGCAATGAATGAGGACTGAATCTGTCTTTATATTTTTAGTTGTGCATCTATGGATATGGTCTTGTGCATAGTGGGTGTTCTATCGTGCATGGTCTGCGTAGCCATTTCAGCCAATATAGTAATCGAATTACTCAACATTTATGAATTTTTAGTTATGCATGTATGGACATGGTCATGTGCATAGTGGGTGTTCTGTTGTGCATGGTCTGCGTAGCCATTTTAGCCAATATGGTAACTGAATTAGTCAACATTCATGGATTTTTGGTTGTGCATGCATGGACATGGTCTTGTGCATAGTAGGTCTTCTGCCGTGCATGGTCTACATAACCTGTCATTTTCTCCAAGCTAGTGAATTTCTAAAAAATCATGGATTTTTGGTTGTGCATGCATGGACATGGTCTTGTGCATAGTGGGTCTTCTGCCGTGCATGATCTGCATAACCTGTCATTTTCTCCAGGCTAGTGAATTTTTAGAAAATCATGGATTTTTAGTTGAGCATCCATGGACATGGTCTTGTGCATAGTGGGCCTTTTGCTGTGCATGGTCTGCATAACCTATCATTTTCTCCAGGATGGTGAATTACTAGAAAATCATGGATTTTTAGTTATGCATGCATGGACATAGTCTGGTGCATAGTGGGCCTTTTGTTGTGCATGGTCTGCATAACCTGTCATTTTCTCCAGGGTAGTGAATTACTGGAAAATCATAGATTTTTAGTTGTGCATGCATGGACATGGTCTTGTACATAGTGAGTCTTCTGCCGTGCATGGTCTGCATAACCTACCATTTTCTCCAGGCTAGTGAATTTCTGGAAAATCATGAATTTTTAGTTGTGCATCCATGGATATGGTCTTATGCATAGTGGGTCTTCTACCGTGCATGGTCTGCATAACCTACCATTTTCTCCAGGCTAGTGAATTTCTGAAAATCATGGATTTTTAGTTGTGCATCCATAGACATGGTCTTGTGCATAGTGGGTCTTCTGTCGTGCATGGTCTGCACAACCTATCATTTTTTCCAGGATAGTGAATTACTGAAAAATTATGGATTTTTAGTTGTGCATCCATGGACATGGTCTTGTGCATAGTGGGTCTTCTGCCGTGCATGGTCTGCACAACCTATCATTTTCTCCAAGATAGTGAATTACTGAAAAATCATGGATTTTTAGTTGTGCATCCATGGACATGGTCTTGTGCATAGTGGGTCTTCTGTCGTGCATGGTCTGCATAGTCATTTCAGCCAATATGGTAACTAAATTACTCAACATTTATGGATTTGTAGTTGTGCATGAATGAGGACTGAATCTATCTTTATATTTTTCTTGTTTCATTTTGGTTTTAAAATTATGTCACTCTTAGGTCACTATTAGTAAATCCACTTTTCTTGATTTGTTTTGCTATCCTTGATTATTTTTTCTTCTGCTAATCATAGTTAATTTGTGTAGGTGCTAAGCATAAAATGGCTTCCAACAAACCACAAAAAGCGATATCAACTACGGGATGGCGTGATTTTAGAAGAGAATTTTTGGAGATCAATAAAGGCAAGTACAAAAAGGTAGGCGATTCAAATGAGACTGCAGCTGAGATATGGAAAGAAATGAGCATAGAGGAGAGGGAGCCATATAGAATGAAGGTGACTGAAAATAGAGAGGTGAAAATGCAGAAAAAATATGACATTCCTTTCCACACTCGATGCTCTCCAGTAAAATTTAAAGAAATTGTTGAGTTCGTAAAAGAGAATGGCCATTTAAAAAAGAAAGTTGAGGCAATTGGGTTTTCTAAGTTGTTGGATATCGAAGGCTTGAAAATCCCAAGAGAGTTGTGCCATGAGATCATGCAATCTTATGATCCCCCGACTCAAAAAATAACAATAAGGGGGAACACAGTATTAGTGAGAGCAGGGGACCTACAGGCTATTATGGGGCTACCTAATGCTATAAGGGTAGTAGAGTTGAATGTTAACAAGGAGTTGGTAGCAGAGTTGAAGAGTGATTATACATCAATGTCATTAAATGACTTGAAGAACAAGATCACTTTAAATGATGAGAATGACAAGTTTGAGTTTCATTTTTTGTTGTTGACACTTAGAACTCTTTTGTGTCCTGGTGGAAGTCCCCAAGTTACTGATAAGGCATTGAAGGTATTGGCATGTACGAATGATGCATGGTCTGATTTTGATTGGGCTACTTTTGTGTTGGAGGAGTTGAATTGGGAGATTCAGCTCTACAAGGAGCATGTCAAGAAGGAAAAGTCAAAAGGAACCAAATATATTGGAGGATGCCTCTACTTCTTATTAGTAAGCTAAGTTATTTTTGCTATTCTCATGAACCTTAGTTGTTACAGCTATCCTTACATTGAATTGATGTTTTAGATTTTCTATCTCCAAAATTTTTCTTTAAACAGAGCTGTACCCCCAGCTAGTGAAGCAATAGGATATTGGACTGAAGAAAGGGTTAATGAAATGGTGAAGGTTGAGCGGCAGAGCTGCTATGGCCTGTTGTACACTAAAGCACCAGCCCACCGTGATGCCAACCTTAATGCCTCAACGCAACTGCCTCCAATTACTACCTTTCATGACGAGGTGTGTATACTTTTAACCCAATAGTATTTTTAGATCCCTTAGTTATGAGTAAGTGAACCCTAAGTTTAAAACAAGTGAACCTTTTGATGTGCAAGACACGAAGGATATGTACATAAGAGTGAAGGCTTACATGGAGAAGGTCTGTTTTACCAATGTTAATTTGTGAACATTTCATTGTGAAACAAGAACATATTATTGTGAATAAGTGCCCATTTCATGTTTTGTAGGAAATGAAGGAAGTACAAGAGAGAGTCATGTCTTACATGGCTAATGAGCTGCTAGAGTTGCAATCAAAGAGGGATGTCATAGAAGAGGAAGAGGAAGAGGAAGAGGATGAAGATGAGATAGGTGAGAAGGACAAGGACGACGAGGAGGGTGAGAAGGGGGAACATGATAAGGATGAGGATGATGCAGACATAGAGACAGAAGAACAAGTAGAGGTAGAGGATCTAAAAAACATGAAAGTTGAAAAACAAGAAGGTGGGGAGGATAAAGAGAAAGATAGAGATCAAGTAGTAGAAGAAGCAGAGAAATCAGACATGGATGCATCTGAACACAAAGTGGCTACCGAAGAGAAAGGGAAACTTCTAGTGAGGAGATCTAAGAGGAAGAAGAAGGCTATTGTTAAATCTCTGTGGACGCCACTTGTTACCTAAAAGAAGAGAAAGTTAGTAACAAGCAACGACTATACGGATTGTGCACAGATTGGTGTACAATAGAGGATGGTGGAGAGTAAGTGAAAAATTACTGTCATAAGAAATTGAAAAAAAATGTTCCTTACTACAAAGCATTGTAACTATTTGTTTTGGTTGGATGCCGCAGGATATTTGTCCAAATGTATGACTACTATCTTACACGGAGTGAGCTACATTCTCTTGAACCAACACAATAGATAAGCAATCGGGTAAAAAAATTTCAAACCTGTATTTAACAATGGAAGTCCATATATGTACAACTGCATGTTCGTAAATGAATAACTAAATATCCATATATGTCCATGTAGGTAATTACTATGGTCAACAGGACTCTTGTAGGTGATCAGAAGGAGCAGTTATCTCATGTCACGCATCATATTTTTGATGCTGAATTCATGGCTAGGATGACAAAGAATCCATCACGGTGGAATATAGATGAGAATGCAAAGTATATTATCCCCGAGCATTTGGGATATAACTTAGGTGACTGTGATTTCATATTTGGGCCTGCGTTTGTTGGAAACCATTGGTTCTGCTTTGTCCTGGAGCTAAAGACAATGAAATTTTATATTCTTGATTCTATGGTTGATCATGAGCAATTAGAGGTTGAGGAGGAAGATATGAGAAAAGCAGGAAGAAAGGGGAAAGGGAAGTTGGCAAAAAAACGCCTGAAGGATCCAGTGTACAAGGGCCAAATAATGATGGGTGCAAATATTGTACGCTTTAAATTATGAACACTTGCTTTTGAATTTATCACCCTTTTAGTGTTTGTTGGCTGACCATTTACCTTTACAGAGGGAGCATTTCAGATCAATTTTGCTCAAGGTGAAGCCAGAATTATCTCAGGTCGAGTACAGTACTAACATACTCTATCTGTGGGTCTTCAAGCAAGAGAACAAGTAAGTTATGTTGGTATAACATTATAATCTTTTTCACTATTGCCTTCATTCATATCTCACTCTATTACCTTTGTTGTGTAGTGATGATTGTGGAATTCATCTCATTACGTGGCTCAAATTCTGGAACAATACTATTAATGTTGATCATCCTCCGTTTACCATGCCTAAATACACAACACAAGAACTATCGGCCATGAGGTGTGACATATTATGCTGGCTAATGGAGCATCCCAACAATGTCATCCGTGAACGTCCACTTTTACTTGTAGAAACAGGCACATGAAAAGACAAATGTAAGATTGTAGAATTAGGTTCTCTGACAAGGATTGTGTATATATTTGAAGATTTTTTTTTGTAATTTGAAAATAGTTTTTGTTTGTAATTGGAATTATGTATATATTTGCATGAAAAGAAAATGAAAGCTATAGTCTCAACCTTTCTATTATGTACAGGACAACACCCCCTATGCACAAGACGATATCCATGCATGCACAACTATAAATCCATGAATGTTGAGTAATTCAGTTACCATATTGGCTAAAATGGCTACGCAGACCATGCACGGCAGAACACCCACTATGCACAACCCCATGTCTATGCATGCACAACTACAAATCTATGATTTTCCAGTAATTCACTAGCCTGAAGAAAATGACAGGTTATGCAGACTATGCACGGCAAAAGGCCCACTATGCACAAGACCATGTCCATGCATGCACAACTAAAAATCCATGATTTTCCAGTAATTCACTACCCTGGAGACAGGTTATGTAAAACCATGCACGGCAGAACACCCACTATGAACTATACGATGGCCATGTATGCACAATGAAAAGTCCATGCATTTTGAGAAATTCTGTTGCTGAAATGGCTACGTAGACCATACACGGAAGACCACCCAATATACACAAGACGCTGTCCGCAGATGGACAATGAAAAGTCCATGCACTTTCAATATTAACAAGGACAATTACATCAAGTAAGAATTTCATGTTGGTACTAGCCACATGAAATTTGACATCATATTTCAAGTTTGACATACATAAAAAGTTACCCACTGTATGTAAAACATCTAACAATTGCTTCTCTATATACAGACAAAAAATATGTCATTATTAATTGGGAATTCTTTCATATACATAATTATAGCTACCTATGCACACTAAAGAAGTATAATGTAACTACTTGTCATGATGAGTTAGGATTCTTGCATGTCTTGTGACTGTGTCCGACCTCCTCACATCTTGAACAATGATAAATCTTTTTCTCTTAAAATTAAAACTCTATCCTCCTTATTCTTGGCCTCCTAGGAGGACGGCTGGTTAAAGGCGGCTGCAAGAAAGTTTGTGATAAGTTATCTGTTAATGTTGCTGTATCAGGCTTTGGAATGTCAAAAGTCTCAATCGGGATCATGTTACTACCGTATATTTTTTCTTGACAACTTAAATGATACCATTCCTCAACATATTGATATATATTGCCATGTGAAAGCTTTATGGCAGCACATGCATGAGGACATGGTAGTCCAGACATCTGCCATGCCAGGCAAGAGCATTCACGTAATTCAAGATTTACTCGCACATCTCCATTTAATGTTTTCACCCTAACAGTGTTTAATGCATAAAAATCAGCTTGCAATGTATCACCTCTTAACACATTTTCCTTTAGCTTGGTCTCCACATTTGGTCCAACACCATTTGTCCATTTTTTCAGTGCCACTTTGCTGTTGTGTAGTTTCTTCGTTAATTTCTCCCTATGCTCGTACATAAAAACAGCAATATTATATTTCCTTTCCTTGACAACCCAAGAATTAAAGGACTCAGCAATGTTGGTCATTATGTTATCCCACCTCCTATGGGAAAACTTGCTAAGTGCCCATCTATCTATGTCACCGTGTGTTTCAAGCCATTGCAATAAATCCGGACAAAAATTCATCATATTTGACATTGCAACATTAAACTCACTAGTGAGTCTTGCATAAGCTATTGCATCTAAGAGCTTGAATGCTACATCCTTTATCACTCCATTCTTTCTCTTACCTCTTGTAACTTTTAAAAACTCTGACCCAAAGTTTTCTTTCACATGACGGTAACAGAAAGCTTGCCTGTCACAACCATATATTGCTTATACAGCCCTAATAATTGAATTATGTCTGTCAGACACTAGTGCTATCTCTCGCGATTCTGTTATGTTCTTAATATTTTGAAGAAACCATGACCACTCCTCAACTGTCTCACCACTTACTACAGCATATGCCACAGGAAACATCTCATTATCTGCATCATATGCACATGCTGATAGTAGAGTTCCCTTATATGGTCCACTCATGAAAGACCCATCTATATATAGTATGGGCCGAGCACCTTCCATGAAACCTTTTATGCTACATCCATATGCAACGAACAAATATTGAAATCTATTGCACGGCCCAGCTATCCATTTTGCAACTGTGGTCGGATCACTTTCAATTAGCCTTTGACACATCCAGGGAATTAACATATATGATTCGTCCGGTTGACCATGTATTTCAGCTAAAGCTTTCTCCTTGCCTCTATATGCTTGATGATAACTAAGTTTCAAACCATACTCCCTATAGATGTCTCGTCTAATATTATTAGGAGACTTGCCTATGGAAGCCCTCAACTCATCAATTATTATGGATGACGTTAGTGTTGATCTACTTTTATAGGCAACATCAAGATTGTCTTGTGCAAAATGAAGATGTTGATCCTTGAAAGTTCTTATACTTAAGAAACTATTATCTTTTCCACCTAACTTGTATGCTCCAATATACCATGGACATCCCTCAGCTGCACACTTCACAATAACTTGACCTGGTTAGTTCTTCAGAAATTTGTATCCGAACTTGTGCGCTAGGCTATACTTGTATAATGCCTTCCTAAATGCCACAGCACGAGCAAAAGTTTGTCCTACTCCAACAAGCAAATCCTTCCACTTGCTAGCATTCATCTCTAGAATAAGGGTAGGAATGCATTGGATAGCTAAATTATCTTCTCCACTTTCTGTTGGAATGCCTCCTCTAGTGTTGCATAAGCTAAAGCCTTCCAAATCAATATCCCAATGCTGAGGAGATCGCAAACTTCCATCTGAAAATAGTAAAAACTAGTCTATCCTGCATTTACAAAAGTTACCACATTATTAGTGCTTTGTATTAGTAACTTATATTTTAAACGACTAACTATTCAATATAAACAAGTAAATATTCATGTTTGCACATTATATAATCCAGTGTTCCTAACAATGCATTTTTTGACCCAAATGACATGAATGTCAGTACTTACTCTTTAGGATCATCTTCAAGTGCAGCCCATTTAGCAACATACACATGAGCAGTTCTTCCATTATATTCAAACAATTGTTCAACTCCAACATCATCAAGCAGATCTATGAATGTGCTTGAATCAATCTCAACAGTGAACTTTACATCATTTCCATTATCACCATGGCAAACTTCTGAAGATATAAATGATCTTAGCTCTGCATATTTCATTCCTTTTGTTATGGTTCTTACAATTACATTTCCACCCTCATACTTCATACCACTATCAGCACTCCTCACAAATTCACCTCCACAGTGGAAGAAACAAAACAATTTTTCTCTAGAATTACTTTCCATCTCTTATATTAACCTGCAATGAAGAAATTAATCTACGTAAATGTTCACATACAGAAGCCCAATTTTACACAACACAAAGTTCAACATAAACAACTCAAAGTTCATTTTCACACAACAGATACTCCAACGTCTTTGACAGCAAATTTTCTTCACATTGGGAGTCATATTGTATTCAATTCACATGTCAAAATTCAATATTAACAGGTCAACCATAGATATTGTACATATATTCTCACCTAAAAGTCCATGTTATTCAAGTTTATCATTAAGCTAAGCTTTAATGGAATGCTCAAGTTAGGCAAATATGGCACAACATAATATCCACTATGCACAATACAGAGTTCATATATTCTCACCTGAACCAACTTAATGGTTCAATAACCTTTAGCTTATATCAGTAGCTTAAGCTTCCTCAATAAATTGCACAAGTAGGCAAATCATGTATAACACAATATCCACTATGCACAATATAAGGTTCATTTATTCTCACCTGAAAGATCATGTTATTCCAATTTATCATTAGGCTAGGCTTAACAAAAGGAATGATCAAGGTAGAAAAACAAGGCATAACATAATATCCACTATGTACAATATGAAGTTCATATATTCTCACCTGAACGTCATGTGATTCCAATTTATTATTAGACTATGCTTAACATAATGCACATCTTAACGTCCAAAAAAAAAACAGCTCAAAGTTCATTTTTGCACAACAAATACTCCAACATTTTTGGCAGAAAATTTTCTTCATATTGGATCATATTTCATTCAGTTTACGTGTAAAACTCTAATATAAATAAGCCAACCATCATCATTGTGAAACAAAAAGTCCATTTATCATGGCCAAAATGGTTAAGCAACCTTTACCTCATATCAGCAGTAGAATCACAAATAAAATTTCAATTTCAACAATATTATATTTAACTTTGTACAACAAAAAGTCCATTTCATATGCACCCTACTATCTCATGTAAAACCCCCCTCAAATGCTCCCATTAAATGAACCACTACATATTAAATGAGTGAAGATCATCTCTGTCGCCACTTCACCAGTAACTCACATGCAGTAATGGAAAATCTTAAATTATTTCTACCCTTAAATGATTTATATAGCAACAATGGATGCCTCTCATTTTTACAGCAAGAACAGTAAAAATCTTAGCTCATTTCTGCTGCAACACCATCAGAAACCAGTAAACCTCCACCTTAGACCATGAAGTCATCAAAACACTGCTTAAGATGGAAAGATTTCAAAATCTACACACCTTGAAAGTTACTCCTTTCCATTAGAGATCAGAAACCTTCCCATTCTCCAGCTAAATACCCATCCCCGTGTCTATCATTCTTTCTCTGCGTTGGATTTCATTTCTGTCTATCAAGGGCAAAAAAGTATTTTCGCTCTAAAAAAAAATTGCACTTGAAGCCTCAAGGCCTGTAGAGCAATTTCAGATTCATTTAAGCCCTAAGTGAAATAAACTCTGTTTTTAGGACTCTTAATGCCATTCCCTTTATGGATTAATAAAAATTTAAATTTGAATCAAATCCTTGATTTAGATAAATAAAAATTTATGAAATTCATTCTTGTTATAATTCGTTTATAATTTAAATTTTCTTTACATTTTAATCATTTAAAATTTTAATCATTTTAAATTTTTTGTTCTCTTCATATTTTTTTTATTAATGCTTCTAGAACTCTTATATCTTTTTTCATATCCCACTCTTGTATCTCATTGATAAAAAATAAAAATAAAGTCACTACTTTTAATTTTTCTTTTCGGTTTTTTCTCTCCCTTTCTAGGGTTTTCTCTCAAGGGGTGAGGGAGTGCATCTCATCTGTGCGAGTGAAGGTTGACGACATCTCCCTTTCTGGCTTCTACCGGAGGCGAAGACATTTGTGCTTTGTTTTTGTCGTGGTCTCGTTTTTGTTTTCGTTTGTTTTTGCTTGGTTTTGCCGATGAAGGGGTAGTTCATTGGCTCAACAATAACCAAATCTAAGGAGCATTCCTTGCAATGTTGCTTGCTTGGTGGTGTTTTTGCTCGTGGTTGGATTGATTTGGAGCTAGTTACACAGGTTTGTGTTTTTGGGAATGAGACAGTGACGGCCATTTTTTTGGTGGTTCTTACTGGATGTCGGAGGTGGTGGCATTTCTAGGGTGCTTGTGAAAGATATCTCTTAAACCTCGAGTAATGTCTCAATAGTACGGGCTCGCTGTCTCTTTATCCTCTTCCATCTACTGTGTTTGTTTCTCTGATGTTCGTGGTTATTTGCTCTACTTTGGGTTTCACTCATGGTGGCTATTTTTCAACCTCTTTGGTTCCTTCCTTAAAAGGGGTGGGACTTTTGGATGGTTCTTTGAACCCCCACCTCTTATGGTCTGATTTTTTATTGGTGTTTTTTCTTTTCTATGGATTTCGGTGCGGTGATGGCGGACATTTCTAGTGGCAATGGTGGTGGCTGCGGCTCCTTTAAGCCCCCCTTGTTCTAGTGCTTGGGGTTAGGGTTTTTGTGGGCTTTGTCTCTTTAGATTCTGAGCCTTTTTGTTTTTGGACTATTTCTTTTATGTTTGTGGGTTTTGTCCTTTGTTCTGTTTGTTTCTAATATTTCTTATTTTCATCTTGTCAAAAAAAAAAATCCGTTTTGGTTTCAAAAATCAACCCATTTCTCTTTTTAATTTAAATTTTTTTAAACTACCCGAATAAAAATTTTTAAATATGAAATTTAAAATTTAAAATTTAAATTTAAATTTATCAATTCAAACACTAGCCTAGAATTATTTTTGCTTCTTAATCTTTTATTTAATCACCACTAACCCAGTCCCTTCTCCATAGGCGAAAAAGACAATTTCTTTTTAACCGTCGATAACAGCGTCCAGAACAGTGGGTGCACAGACAATTTCCCATCTTGAATTTTTTGTCTTCCTGGATGTGAATGAAGCGGTTAACAATTGGATGAGAGTCATGAGACAATAATACTAGATTTTTTTTTTTGGGGGAAAAATGCTTATTCACAGATGTGATAGAAAACATCCATTTCAACGTCAAAGAATGTTTGAATATAGTTGTAAAAAACATAAATGTAAACTATACAAAGTTAAATAGTCTCTGTTATCAAACCCTCTATCATATCAAATCCCTTTCATAACCAGTGCTTACATGGCGCAGCCGCATGCATGCTTGATGCTCCCAGTAAAAAGAAAGGTATGTCTTTGTCATTTTATATTTCTATTTATAAATTACTTTTATCATCTTTATCAATTAAAAAAACTTTATATCTTTTTAATTTTATTTAAAAATTCAATAAATTTTTAACCTTACCCCTTATTAAATATACTTACCTTAAAATGAAATACTCTAATATTTAATAAGTTTCTATAAAGATAAACATAATAATTATTAAAATACTTTAAAAATAGAACCAAAACAAACACATTTTTTACCCCATAAATAAGACTAGAGGAGTGATTCAAGGTTTCAGCCTTGAAACATTTCTGCCTTACTTGAGTTAACCCATCGAGCTTGGAAGCAAATTGCCAGTCCTAATCAATAGTCATTTTCTAGATCCGAATGACCGAACCCTACTCCTTGGCGTGATCAATTCCACATTTGCACGTAGACAAAAACGAATTAGCTAGATAACAAAATAGGAATGAACATGAGAGATGATACGGAACAAGAAAGATGACATTATGATATACTTTGCCAACTAGCATTTCAAGCTAACTTCTCTACAGACATCATTTACATAAATGGAATCGTATTGGCGAATTCCCTTGACCCTTAGCAACCAAACACTAAAACATCTCAAGGACGCATCTGTACAGGTCCTGTTGAGAGAAATGTGATACTGTCAGGGAATCATAAAGAACTTCCATGCCTGAATGAGCCTGCAAAAGACGGTGGGCAATCTATATCATATGGATGCTTCAAATTTATATATAACATAAAAACTAAACTTGACCTATTGAAGCTCCAAGTAACACAACCCAGAACAAGATTCTCGCCAGATGTACCACCTGGAGAGAATCCGAATCCAACTAGACCTACATAGTTACTTACAATAACACATCATCATCAGCACAGTCCATCTACTCCTAATCAAGAGGATGCTAAAATTCTAAAACTGTATGATGATGCAAATACCAAGACATGTCTGACATTGAAATAACAAATTTGTTTTCCGTTCACTTCATATATTTTACAGTAAGGTGCTAATTTCTTTTCTCATAGAGAAGCCACAAACATGCGGCTTCGTAGACAAATGGAATCTACTTTTGTTCTGATACACAGCAACAGAGCTGCGATGCAACATAAAGTATGACAATCTACGAATATAGATCTAGCAAACTTGATACCCCAGTAATGCCATAAACAAGAGTAACCCAGAAAATTAGTTATGACAACGTAAATATGGACAGAGGGAAAATTCTGGGAATTAGATGCCAGTTTTTTCCATAAAAAAATATTGGGAATTAGATGCCAGTTTTTTTCATAAAAAAATATTGGAACACTCAATCACTTAAAGTGATTTCCTTTTTTTTTTTTCTTTTTTTTTAATAAACCTTCACATGACATTTTAAAGGCCTTGTACGGTTGTACCTAACCTAAAGTTATACTTCGCGTTTAACACAGTTTTCTACTAGTTCAGTTATTGACATGAGAAATGAAAATCGCACGCATATCTCACCTCAGATGCAACTGGTATACGAGTTAACATCTTCATCCTTCCTCATCCTCAGATTGAGAATTACAATTAGATGTTGCCTCAATCTCCGTTGGGTGTGGAGCAGCACCTAAACCATAATAAAGGAAAGGTAAGAGACAGAGCACTAATCCAATTAATCCAATAATTACCATCTTCAACACATGTATAGCATCAGCAACTAAACCGACGTTATCAAGAAAGAGTAAAATCCAAGAACACGAAGAAGACCTCTACAGTTTTGAGCACCAACATCTTTCGAAATTTGAATTACAGACTCTCTTGAATCATGGTAAAAATCAGGAGAAAAAGAAAACATACCCTGGATGAAATATGAAGGAGAAGGCCAAGCTCCAGGGGAAGCGAGGGACGAAGAATCGTGGTGAGCGAGGGGATCGGTGAGGTTATGGAGCAAATAAGCGAGACCATTGGAAGGCGTGGAAGGAGGAGGGACCCAATAAGAAGCGCCGGGGTAGAAGGGGAGCCAATCGGGAGCAGATCGGCGAACCATGATGCAGTGGATGGCGTCCTCGAGCTTACGAATGTGAGGATCGGTGTTGGAAGAAGAAGAGGCGGAGTCGGCGTCGGCGAGATCCGAGGGTTGGTGGGATTGGTATCGGCAAGGAAGGAGACGAGAGTAAGGAGACATGGATTTGGTAGATAGGGTTAGGCTTCGAGCAATGGATCTTGCCATTCAACAGTGTAGGTGTGAACTGAACTTGGTGAAGGCTGGAAGACTCACGAGTTTGGATAATACGTGGGAATGAAGAAATCAAGAAAGTACGATGCCTGATAAGAAGGCTTATATATATATATATATATATATGGAGTTCAGAGTGGCGTTAGACATGTGCGAAGTCTGAGGGCCGGGCCGTGGTTTTGTAGAAACAAAAGAAAGCAATAAGAAACCAAACAACAGTAGTCGGTCACAGGTCAAGGCGTTTACTTCAAAAATTAATAATTAAGATTTCATTTACTTAGTAAAAAAGAATGAATTGAAATAAATTAAAAAAATAAAAATAAAAATAGAATTATTAAAGAAGATTGGTGAGCATAAGGAAAAGGATAATTTAATTTATAAATTTAATAATCATAATTCATAAAATTTTTAAAAGGTATGATAATTATCATATTTGTAATATATATTAACAAGTTTTATTATGTTTATTATTAGATGAAAAGTAATTTAATTTATTTTTATCTTAAATTTTTTAATAAATTTTATTTTTTCTAGTGATCAAGTGAGACTTAAAATTATATTTGACATGTGATTAAATCCCTTGCAAAAAATTTGTTAATATGCTAATTTAATAATTTATCAGTTTAGATAGATTCGAATTTTCATATTACAAAATACACAATAACATATATTTCTAAGTAAAATTTTTTTTGATCTTTTAATTTTATTGATTCAATTATCTAATTTTGATATTATTAATTTTATTTATAAAATATGTTGATATATTAAATTTATTTTTTAAAAAAATTAATAATAATTGGGAAAAAATTATCATAATTAATGGTCAACAAATAAATTTTTTTATAAAATCAAAAGAATAAATTAAATTATATAAAATTTGATGATTAAATATATTTTTGTTGTCATGAATGAAAAAAGGTTCTTTTTTTTTTTTCTTGTCCGGATGAATCAAAAGGCTTCTCTTTCCCATCCCATACTTATTTATGGTTTTCTTTTTTAACAACACGCTTATTTATGTTTGGTATACTGTAATAAATTATAAAGGAAAGGGAATGAAAATGATATTACTTTAAGTATAAATATAACAAGAATGGACCAAATTACCCCTAAGAATAAAAATTTAAAGAAAAACATAACTTTTTGTCTTTGTACTTTGTTCACATTTTGCTATTAGTTCCTGCACCTTTTTTTATATTTTTTGTCCTTATACTTTTATTTTTCATTGTTTTAGGTCCCTTCATGAACAAAATATAGTGACCTTAGAGAGATCTAAAATAACAAAAAATAAAAATACAAGAACTAAAAATATTGAAAAAAGTACAGAAATCAATAACAAAAAGCAACCAAAATATAAGGACATAAAGTTATGTTTTTCCAAAATTTAATCATATACATAAGGGCAAATGTGACTTTGCATGCTTATTCCTAATCTATACTATTTTATTCCATCAACTTTCTCCTATATTTAGTATAAGTCAAATTTAACCAACTTCATGCTAATTAAAAAATTATGGTTATAACCTTAAAACTATTTTAAAAAAAACACACATGACTTTCTAATTTTATCCTTATTTGCAATTAATAATCATAATAAATTATTTTATAAATATTCAAATCATAATAAGTAAATGAGTAAAATTGAAAAAAATTAATTACTCTAACTTTACCTTTTATTAAAGATTTAAATTTTTTCAAAATTGATTAGATTACGATATAAGGTATACTCCCGAAGAGATACTCACAAATTGCCAGCTGAATTGATTTGGGTCAAAGATCTAAGATACTAGAATAACAGCAACAACCAAAAAAAAAAATTATCTTATATTAAGAATTGGAGGGAACATTTAACAATGAAATGGTCAAACTTAATTCAAATTTGAATACAATTCATTTAAAGCAAACGCAGGTCATGATCTTTGCATACATTTTTTTTCCTTTTTACTTATTCCTTAATACTCATTCAAGTAAACCAAACATAATATTAGAGACTAATCCTTTTTAAAGTGTGGAAATCATAGAAGTCGGCTTAACCACTTTCAACCATGTCTTTTTCATATGCATAACTAGTAGAGATTGAACTCCTAACAATAACATGCTTCACATATTCATGAAAACGTAATTTTTTTTCTTTATAACAATGGTTGGTTTAGATGATAATGTTGAGTTAAAGGTCATTTTTCCTTTAAAATATTTGTTTAGGATCTGCAAGTGTTTTGAACTCGATTGTAAGTAGAAATTTTCCTGAATGTTTAAAAACACATTTTTCTTATAATCAATTTTTCCATTAACCAAATTTTTTGACCAAAAATATATGGGTGTTATCTAAGTAGATTCGATCAGAAATTACTAAGGTCACTTTTTCTAAACTAATTTACGAATGTGATGTGAAAGACATATATATATATATATATATATATTTAAATTTCTGATTGATCATCCACTTGGATGCCACGTGTATATATGTGTGAAATCTACTAATTTAAATTAACATCCATTTGTGATGTGTTGATGGTAGGATAAGTGTTAGTTTTTTTAATGTTTATGCTCTATTTGGTTGGAAAGAAAACATGGAAAAAAAATAGGAGAGAAAATAATTTTTTCTCTGTTTGAATAGGAAAGAAAAAAATCAAAGAAAAGAAAATGTGAGAAGAAAATAAGATGTGGGACCCATTATATTTTCCTTCCAACTTTTCTCTCCAAAAGTGGA
Source organism: Prosopis cineraria (assembly GCF_029017545.1). Lineage (NCBI taxonomy): Eukaryota > Viridiplantae > Streptophyta > Magnoliopsida > Fabales > Fabaceae > Prosopis > Prosopis cineraria. The sequence goes on along the minus strand of NW_026555622.1, from coordinate 27,178 downwards.
GATATTTTAGGAGTAAATTTTTTTTTTTTTAGCATCTACCCTCTCATCTGTTTTGCGCTCAAGACTCCCATCTATTTTCATTTTCGTATGTCTCAGCTTAGGAGGCTCCCATCTTCAATTGACCCAGCCAAAGCATCGTTTTTATCAATGGCTTCTTCTTCTTCTCAGGCATGCTCTCGCTACAACTCTTGGACTCATCAAGGTTAGTTCTTCCTCTTCTTCAACATCGTCTTCATCCCTATCTGGTTTGATATATTCTTGTATATGCAGTGTATTTCTTGCCATCATTTTCATTCTTGTTTTTTTAACATTCAGCGTACCTATTTTGCCTATGTTTGTGAAATTTTGATTTGATGAAAAGGGAACAAAAAGCAAGATAGGAATTCTATAGATTATCAGTTTGAGTTCCACCTCATAATTTTTTTCATTCCATTTTAAATCATTCAACAATATTTATAAGAGGGAGATGCTCAATTCTTTTTACTTCTCAATTTAGTCCTTTTGTCTTCTTAGGATAATATAAAAGTAATGAATGATTTTGCTGTACTAATTTCATGATATTGGATTATGTGTTGTTTTGTTCTTCATACCCAACCTATATGAAGTTTTTTCATAGGTCTACAAATTCTATATTAGAACTATTTTAATCTAATATAAGGTGTTGTTTTATATTAGATCATAGTTGATTGATATAAGCTGGTAAAGATTATGAAAATCAAAGGGAAACCACTTAGATTGGGATATTTTGCTTCCTAACTACATTAATAAATAACCAATTTCCATGCTCATCCACATCATTTGGCCTTTTTTTATTTTTATTTTGCCTAATGTAGAGTGTTGCTCACCGCAAGTGCACAAGTCGTAGCAAGTAATATAATGAAAGTAAAGTATCGTTTTCTCGAGAATTTATTTAAAAACAATGATCAAACAAAAGACTAAATAAATTCAATCAAGTTGAGCCGCACATAGTTAGGTGAAAATGATTTTACAAATTAAATTAACACTAGAAAATAAAAAAAAGTAATTGAATTACAAACTTTAAACACAAATTGGGATTTAGGATTATTTATCCCCCTTGCATTTCTTAACACCAAAATTACCTCCTCTCATAAATACTTTTAATGAAAATAAATGCTAACCTAGGGTTCTAAAAATACTTGGACAAGCTCTCTCAAGTCATGAATAAGTGTTTAGTTAAATTAATTGTCCAATTTCCCGTTATAATTAATAAAACTCAATTTTAAACACCAACCCTAATGTGGTTATACAAGGCTAGCAAGTATACCTCTATCTTACTAGCAAAACTATCCATTCAACATGTAAATATCAAATTCTTGCACAATTTTACCCAAACTCTATACTCAATCTAGCCCTTTCAAGCATCAATTAAATGAACCCAACATCTAAATGATGGCCAATCACTTAGAAGCATTAAGGAAAGAGTAAAATAAACACACACACACACACACATCATTAATCACAAAAAGAGAGGAGGAACATAATGTTAATCTATACAAGGGTTCAAAATAATCCTAGAGCAAAAAGTTTAGCTACTCATAAACATTAAAAAGCTAAAAATACATAAAATATTCATAGCCATTACAAGATAACAAGAAGAGAAGTGAAGAGGAAATAAAGGAACCAAAGAAATGGAGCTTCGAATCTTTTTAAAGCTTCAACTCTTAGACCCAACTTGTAACATCCTAAAACTTCAAATCTGGAAAAATGGATTAATTAAGGGATAAATTAGTTAAAAATATGATTAATTTATTTAATTATGTTTTTGGGTGGCTAATTAGATTTTTGGGTCATATTTGGCTCTAAATTGAGATAGGATGAAAGTCGGATCAAGTCGGGAGGCATTAAAGGGAGCAAAATCAAGTTGTTGCTCACTGCGCCGTGAGCCGTGGCGTGCGCTGTGACGCACGGCACAGCAGGCAACTTAAATTTTCAGGAATCATCAGAAATGGACAGTTTTTGGTGTGGAAAACCTAGAGCACGAAGGGGGCAACTTTGGACACTGCTAGAGCATCAATTAGGAAGGATTTTGAAGATAATTTGAGCCTTCAAACTCTTGGGTAAGTTTTCTACCCTTCTCCTCTACCTTTTTATCTCATTTTCCATAGGATTTGGAAGAGTGAGAATTTGGTCTGATGGGATTAAGCCATGATTCAATGTTTTAAAGGTTTCTATTGACCCTAAAGGTCTAATTTAGGTTTATTGATCTTGGATATGTGGTAATAGGAAGCTACTTTCTTGTTTGGTGAATTTTGGATCAAGCCCCAACTTGATCATAGGGTGTTGAAGTGTAATAAGTTGAGATATTGAGTTTTATGATGTGATAAAGTTAGAAAGAAACTTAAAGGGATGATGTGAACAAATTCTAATCTTGACAAGTCTATTTATTGAGAATTTGAGTGAGAAGTGGGAGAATTGGTAGGTTATTATTAGCTAATGGTGCTTGTGTTAATTGAAAATTAACATATAGTACTTGTTGATGTAAATTGTGGTGTGGGAAGACTTACCTTGACACAAGAAGAAATTTAGTACCACAGGTAACCCTTTTAGTAACAAAAGGGTTGAGGTAACTAGATAATTTGCATTGTTTATTACCTTATATAAGTTATTCTCAAGTTACTTTTTTATGAATTGTTGAGTATATATGTATAAATTTCTTAAAGGTTATCTATTTTAAAAAATGAGTGGAGTATTGCTTTGTAAAATTCTATATTTTGAAGTAAATGATAAGGTTTTTTTATATTTGTTTAGAAAGTTGTTTATGCATGTTCAAGTGGAGATATATAGTGAAATGTGGCATATTAGAGGGTGGGAGGTCACCCTAGTAGAGATAGTGAAGATTAAGTCCATATGGCATTGCTAGTACCTCGGGACGCCAGATGTAGCATTTACTCTCCGTAATGCCTGAAAATGGGTGTGGTGTTGGAGACTTACTCTCCTTAGTACCCAAAAGGGTGCGGAGTTGGAGACTATGCTCCTTAACATCCGTAGGATGCAGTGTTGGAGTAACGACACCCCAATTACTTGTAATAGGGGGAAAAAGTAGTCCGAAAGTGGTTTAGGACACCTTGGCCGGGTAGTCTTACAATGGATGGTGAGCTTGGGGACCATACATGTGGTTTGGTTCTGTGAAATAGCCTACTAGTTCGGTCGGGAGTATTGGAGGACCGAATGGTTAGGGATCATGCATGTAAATTTATGGTGATCTTATATGATATGATCATGTTACTTATTTTAATGCTTGTTTATAACTTGGCTTATTAATCAATAATGTAAATTATCTTAGTTACTGAGATTTTTATCTCACCCCGTGGATTATCATTTTACAGGTGCTACCAGTGAGACTGAGCTAGGGAGGGAATCGAGCAGGGGCTAGCATATCTGCTACACTCTTTGTAAAGCCCGATTTTGGTTTGAGTGGTATACATAAACTTGTTATATGATATTATATGTTGCCAACTAGGAATGCATATCATTTTGATTGGTTGCACTTGTTTCATACTATGTTGTTGTGTATTTTAGCCCAATATTGTATATAAGGTGAATATGTGGTAATTTTTGTGGTGATGGGCTAAAATACTAATACAAGTGCAAGGAATGTTTTATTTATGTGGTGAAAATGTAATTGTAGTGTATTATGTGGCAATAGAGGCCAAATAGCATATATGATGTTGATTTGGTATTTTAGCCATATTGGGCAAAATGGCCATTGAGTGGTCAAATTTTATGATTGGTATTTTTTTGTGTGTTTAATTGGTCACTCAAGTGTATTTTGGTCCATTGGACTTGGTTCAAGCCTCACAATGGGTTAATGATATTAGTTATGAGTTTTGGGTACTTGGATGGTTGAAAATTTCTTTGAAAAACTGACTTTTGCATCCAAGTGTCTAAAATTCTCATACGATGTTGGATCATAATGAAACTTGTACCATTAGTTAGCTTATTGAATAAGCTTCGCGTGGGCGCTTGAATCACTCCAATTGGACATCGAATGTGAAAATGGCACGCGTTCGAAGTTCATCCAAAAAAGCTATCATGACAGCATTGCTGTCATGGACAGGTGCACCACAGCGCATTTCGCACAAGCCGCGACGCACAGTACAATGAGAAAAAATGGCATTCTGCGCCACAAGCCGTGGCGCACGGACCACGAGCCATGGCGCATGGACTAAAATGCTCAAAAATGACATTTTTGGCCCTATTTTGAAGTGGTTTTCTTCCCAAAACTTTTCCATACTTCCAATACCTATATAAATCATTAAGTTTGAGCTCAAACTATCAATTTAAAGGATTTTTATGGGATCCCAAATATTCCTCAATTATTTCTAAAGATTATTAGTTTTAACCCTTATATTTATAATGTGAGATTAGGAGCAAATCCTTGCTCCTAATTATGATTGGTTATTGTGATTGTGTGGTGAATTTTGGTAATGTCAAGGTGGACATTACACAACTCATCCAAAGCTCAAACTCTAGCACAACAAAGCTCCCAAAGTGTCTTCAAGTGTGTAGAATCTATTCTAGGTTGAGCTCTCAGCATATATATGTCTTAGCCAACCAATTTTTGATAAATAAAATGCAGCATTTTTCTGACAGCGATGAAAGTCATGAACGAAAATCATGACTTTATGATGACTTTGGCAGATTTGAACTATTTTTGTAGCTAACAAAAATTATTCACTTTGTGCTTGATTTTTTTCATCCAAAAGCCTGTCAAAAGTATCCACAAAGCTCTAGAAATGCTTCTAATCAAATCTTAAACTAAAATAACACGAAATTAGGCTAAAAATATCAAATCAAAGCCAAGAATACAAACCCAAAATAAAATGCACATATAAAATTGAGTCAAAATGGATTAGAATCTAAGGAAAATGTGATGAAATAACATGAAATTGTATAGGTTGACATGGAGATATTATATTTATATAAATCTGGCAAGAGTACCTCTTGTTCATGCTTTATTTAATTAGAATGGAATGAGTGATTGATTACAAGACACCTCTTGTTCATGATTTATTTATATAAATCTGACAAGAGTAACTCTTGTTCATGGCCACAAACCCCATTAAAATTATTGCTTAGATAAACTGATATAAACCAGCCCTATCCCATTAAGACAAACAAAAATACCTCAACCTTTTTTTCACCTTACCTTCAAAAGAAAAAAGAAGGGGGTGGCAAAGCATACGCCCCTTGGCATTTATTTAAGGGGCTATGTCCGTACAATAGAAAGTACGAAGTGGCTCAACCAAAAAGCATCATTTAGTTAACTTGGACTTTTTATTGAAAGGAAATTACTTCATAAACACGTCTTCGATGACTTGAAAGAAGAAATAAACATCAATGGCAGATCAAACAAAAATCCATTTTGAGAAAATCATCATCCATAGTTGTTGGTACTTGGAACTGTAATGAGACACACAACACATGGCATTGCAATTGTCATTTTGTGCAATGCTACACATGCAAAAGGGCAATATCTGAGTTTTGAGGTTTCTTAATTTTTGTTTGCATACTCCAGCCCCTTAATGGCTCACTCATTTCTTTTATCCTCTCTCAAAGCCTTCCTAGATAAGGCTTTAGTTTTTCTCACTGTTTCTTCTTCAATTCTTTCCTATCCTCTCTCCCTCTTAATGTAACATCCTGATTTTTAGACAATAAAGAAATTATGAAATTTAGGTTTTATTGAGGATAAAAAAATGATAATAATAGGAATTTATATTTGAGGTTATTCAAAAATAATAATATGGTTAGGCATTTAATTATAAATTAAAAACTTAGGTTTAAAAATCACATAAAAAGTATTTAGTTAAAATATAATTTTAAAATTTAGAATATATAAATAATTTTGTGTGTGTGTGTGTGAGTAACCAAAAAAAAAGAGGCAGAAGGCCTTTTTTTTAGGTCCCACATCGGTTAGATGTGGGAAGAGAAGATGTCTCCTCATGTACAAAAGGGAGAGTACGCGCATCAGGAGGCAAAGAAGGGTTGAGATATAATTTGGAGAAAATTACAACTAATGGCCCAAGAGTTTGAATAATTAAATTCAAATCTAGTCTTTTTTTAATATAATTGTGGGACCCACAATCCTATTTTTATATTATTTTTCCCCATCTCTCTCTCCCTCTCACGTTGCTCCATCCAAGGGTGTTATTTTCTTGTTTCTTCATGTATGCTCCAACTTTCCTGTTTAGATTAGCATTTAAAAAATTATTTAATTATAAAATTAATTTTATAGTTATTTCCTAAGTAATATTAGCTTTCTAATGCTATAATTATTTTGTACAGTAGAGCAAATATTCTGATTAGGATTTTTCTATAGGATAATTAATCTGACGATATAATAGATTAAAAATACAGGTTGAAGTTTTTAGGAATATAATAAATATTATAGAATATTTTCTTGAGGTTGAAACTCATGTTTAAAAAATTTTTAGTTAGACTCTAGATCTATATGGTTGAATTTATGTTGAACCTGAGATGTAAGGATGAACCTTTAATTATTAAATATTTATTTAAGTATGAATAGGTATTTCTAAGGCTATAGAATAGTGATTTGAGGCTTCAGGTAATTCTTGAATTTTTAATTTATTTTTAGATGAATTTTTTTTAGAATATACATTGATGAAATTCTGATACTAGAAGTGATTTAAGGCTTAAATATAGTTTATTAGAGTAATAGAATTTTAGAAAAAGAATTTCAAAAGTTAAATGAGGCATAAAACCTTAAATTAGTGTTAATATGGATCTTAGGCTTAAGACTTTCTAACTCTTTAAATTAGAGTTATTTATTAATTTTAATGTAAAATTAATATATAGTATTATGGAATAAATAAGTAGATTGTATTGATAAAGAGAGTGGTGAAAGAGGAGTTGTGAAGGGGAACTTATTGTTCAAGACACAAGATAACCATTATTAATGTATTATGATGGGTGTGTATGTGATTGGTTATGTGTTGTTTTGTTATTTGGAAAAATTATGAATTATGAATTATTGAAAATAAATACTATTATATACTTGTTTGGAATTATTGCCAATTGGATCAAAAATTTGTTTTTGTTTATTATGATGAGATATTATTTTTCGGTTATATTCTCGTTTGGATATTTAAATGATGTATGACTTGTCAAGGTATTTTAATATATGGTATTATTAAAAATTTCTGTCTGGTTAATTATTACCACATGGTAAGCCCTCATTGGACCCAACTAGTAGTGTGTAGCTTGGTCCAACTCACCTTTGGCCGGGTAATTTGGCGTCTAGGCATGGTGAAAGGAGGATATAAAGTGTAGTCATACAATTAAATATTTGTTTGGTTTGTTTAGAAATATCGTTCGGTTAAGTGTTTTTGTGTACCTACTTAGCAATCACATGACTAGTTACATCTATATGTATCATTACATATCAATTTTTGGTTACTGGGACTTTTAAGTCTCATTCCCCATGGTTAATATTTTTTTTACAGGAGCGAGTTTTGCCGAGAAAGCACCAAAGACATAACTTTAGTGTATGAGACATCATTTTTTACGTTACCTCTTATTTTGAATTATGCAATGTATCTAGTGCCAACTTAGGACGTATCTTATTTTGTGGAGTATATAAACTCTAATCCTTTTTATTAACTGCATTTATATGACCAAGAAGATCATATCTGTCCCTTTTGATTCTTGACTTGATTTGGATATCATGCCATGAGGATCCTGTCTGTCCCTCATGGTTCTAATTGTTTTTTTATATTAATAATATAACTAAATTTACTTGGAAGCATTGAGCATTGAGTAAAAAAGTATTCATAATATGAACAAGTGTACATTCTATAATTATATTCTATGAAGGATAAGTGTTGGTTTATGGTGAACGTTATACAGACTCATTTTTAGGTATTGTTGAACCAGTATTCTTTAGGAAGTGTTAGTACTTAGTAGTTAAATAAGACTTATGGTATATTATCTTGGATGTACATTTGGTTCACATAACAACATTAAAAATTTGTATTTAGGAATTGTTTAAGATTCTGCCACCTTAAGATAAGCTTTTGCACTAAATGTTGATTTAAAAATTATTATTTTCTTTAATATGAATTGTTTTACATTGTTTTCTATTAGGTAAAATTTTATTATAAATGCATTTTCAATTATCATGGTAGAACTTATTCATTATGTTAAATCCTTTCTACTATGATAGGCTATTTGTAAAATGTTTTATTTATATGATAAACTCTTTTCTACCATAGTAAAGTTTTGAAAAGAAGTTTTGTTATTTATTATCATGGTAGAAATTTTTCGACCATGACAAGGGTTCAATGATATAAAAATAATTTATTAAACTAATAATTTGTGAAAAATTGGTTTGAAAATTTTAGAATGTTACACTTAGTTCCTTCATCTCTACCTTCTTTAATTTCATGCTTTATTTAATTCTTGGTTCTTTATTTATTATATCTTTAAACGAATAACTTGAACAATATTACAATGTCCTATTCAAAGTGCAAGCACTGGACTGAAAAAGAAAAGCATAAATTACTTAGTTGTGGAAGCTCATATTGTTGGATAGGGAGGCGCAGCGAAAGATTAAAATTTTAAAGTCCCTATCCTGATATGGACCGAACGAACTCGTTTAAGTCAAGGTGGATAGAAGAGTTACCTTTTTAATTCTTTGAAATTAGCGCACGTCTGGATCTCAGGAGCTGACAACGTAGATTTGCTCCTTCTACCGGTATCCACACGAACAGCTCTCTAACTCGAACAGCGTGCTAGCGCTCTCAACGTCCGTTCTTCTTTCAACGTTAATTTTCCTTTCTATAGGATGTTTCATGGCTCTCAGAGTGTTTTTACTGTCAGAACTTTTCTAACTCTCTCTCTCTCTCTCTCTGCCTTCATAAGGACGTCCCTATTTATATATAGTATATAGATAAGGGTTTTTTTTTCACTTAAAAGCTCATGAAAATTTAATTAAATTTATCTTATAAATTTAATCCATAATATCATATCTAATTTCAAATTTATCTTATAAATTTAAATTATAAAACTGACATGATATTCTCTCTTATCATGTTAGTAATTAAATTTAATATATCATATAAAATTAAATTTAAAACTAACATAATATAATATAATATATATCACATATACATATTATATTATATATATACAAATATATATACATATATATTTTGAAAATATATATATATATATATATTATATTATCTATATTTAATTTTATATATCATATATATATATATATATATCTGATATATATATATACATTATATATAATTATATTTTGAATTTTGTATTTCATATAAATATATATATAAATATTTATCAAATAAATATTCAAATACATATATATATATATATATATATAATTCATTCACCCTATATTACATTCATTGAATCTAGACATATTCTAGATTTAACGAACTTGGACATTATAACTCGAGTTGGGTCGTTCTTGTGTACGACCCTGTAGGCCCATATGAAATTGGCAGTGAGCTAATTACGCTATTAGCCCACAAGTTACAAGTGACCTCTAGCAAGACATTGCAACTACCCAATTCACATAGAGATCGATGATCCAATGTAACCTATCATACAATCATATCATATCCCTTTTGTCACGTGATATTTCAGTCAAGTATGAGTTATGAAATTGTCATTCTCCTTTACCTGACTATTACTTTCTCGATCTCTAAATAGACCAATAGTAGCAATGGAAAAACCCTTTCCATTGTAGTATGGCCATACATTTTTTTAGTCTTACTCATCAAGGGGCCCAGTAATATCTCTCACTTAATGTGAGGGATAAATTTTATCTTGACCACTCATATTCCTCTGCATGAATATCACTAAACTCAATCATAGCCTTTATGATCACTCGGTCAAAGGTGACTTTTGATTAGGTTAAAGTTCAGTGGTCATCATATAGGAATCCATGATGATCTCAGGTCAAAGGGCTTAGTGATATAGTTACATATGAGATAAGCTTATGACTTGTACCATACAGCTTTCTCACAGCGGGTCGGTTCAGCGCCTTGTACTCTTTCAAGTGCCTATGACTTTAATTTATATCTCTATAATTAATTAAAGTCATACTAGTCTTGTTTCATCTATGATCCCTCAAAGATAACCGACTAGGGACATTTAGGACAATCACTGTAGTTTGTCCAGTGATACAGTTATCATATTGAACATGCAATTGTTATGATAATAAAAAAAAATTCATTAAATAACAATGTGCATAATACAATGATTGGCCCTAAGGCACAATTTTCAACACATATCATAGCAATTAATTAGTTCATGGCCACCATATTCTAAGTTACTTTTTACATATTCATTGCAACTCTATATCAATGTATGGCTGTATGGTTTTGAATTGTTATATAGATGAGCAACCATAATAATGGAGGAATGATCAAGGATATTGAGGAAGAAATTATGAATTTTGAGTCTGAAGTTAAAAGGTTGATTGATTTTGAAGTGGCTAATGGAGGTTCTATGGACTTGAGCCTTGTGTTACAAGATTAGAAACGTCATAGGCATATGTTTATTGTACAAATTGTTTGTATGGTTGTACATGTAATTTATTTGTTCGAAGAGATTTTAAGACTAGTTAATAAGCCTATAAGTGATGGTAATGTTCAAAGGGAGAGCATGAGGAGAATATTCATACAAAAATTACAAGATACAGAACAATGTCATGATGTTCTTCACATGGGACCACAAGCATTTTTGTAATTGTGTGAGAAACTTTGAAACACTGGCATAATTAAGGATTCTCAAAATGCTATAGTTGAAGAGCAAGTGGCAAAATTTCTTTACATATTAGGACATAATGTAAGAAATAGAACAATGGCTTTTTTCTTTAGCTGATCCGGGGAGATTATTAGTCACAATTTTCATAATGTGTTACGAGCTATTATTTCTCTTAAGGCTGAATATCTTGTGCGACCCTCTGGATCAATGGTTCCTCCTGAAATTTTGACTACTGAAAGATTTTACTTGTATTTTAAGGTATGTTTTTATATTTGTGCATACTATTAAAATTTGCTATTGTGTATATATAAATGACACCATTATTTTTATAATAGGATTGCATTAGAGCTATAGATAGAACTCATGTTTGAGCAAAAGTACCTAGAGAAGAAGTTGGTCAATTTCGAGGATGTAAAGATTACCTTAATCAAAATGTCTTTGCTACATGTTCATTTGATATGAAATTTACTTACATATTGGCCGAATGGGAAGGAACAACCTTAGATTCAAGAATCCTAGAAAATGCTTTATCAAGAGAGGGTAAGCTTATAATTCCCCTAGGTGAATAAGTAGCTATTATATATTATAAATTATTGTTTTCTTTTATTGACTAAAAATGCATATGGATTAATTTATGTTGTTTAGGGAAATTTTATCTTAGGAATGTTAGCTTCCCACTCAAACGTGGTCTAATAACACCTTCTAGAGGAGCCTGATATCATTTGAAGGAATATTCAACAAGATCACCACAAACTGCAAGAGAAATTTTCAACCATAAACATGCATCATTGAGAAATGTTATTGAAAGAACATTTGGTGTTTGGAAAAAAAGATTTCCCATAATTAGTAGTGGCACCGAGTCACATTATACTTTTAAGACAATGGTTAACATTGTGATAGCTTGTTGTATATTACGCAATCATTTGATAGGTGTTGACCCTTATGAGAATCCAGTAGCTCAAGTTGATCATGAACTATCACGCAATCATGATATGGATGATCAAGTTGCATCCAATTAAGAGAACGACTATAGATAAGGATTAAATTTAAGAGATAACATAGCAGCTCATATGTGGCATGACTATTTAACCTATATGAATCATAGATTGTGATTTGAACTATTTGCTTGAGTTGTTGCCTTGTATTACTTGAAAGTATATGTTTCAATATATTAGTTTGAAGTATGTGTTGGCCTTGTATTAGTTGAAGTACAATGATATTTATTTTATAAATTAAGCATTTGAACAATTGCTTACTACTGGATTATAATAATTGTTTGCTTCTTAAATAATGTATGCATAATTTTTATATAGATTGAATAGTGGCACCAAAAAGGAAGGAATCAACAAAGGACAATTTGTGTTGAACTCCTAAAATGGATGAAAAATTCATTGATGCCTTATTGGAAGAGACAATGAAAGGAAATAGTCCTAACAACACATTTTCAACATTTACATATGATAACATGGTGGAGACTCTTAATAGTTCCTTTGGGTCTCACATTACAAAATAACATTTGAAGAATAGAAAAAAGACATTATCACAAAGATTTTCAAATCTTTATGATTTATTTAATAGATTGAGCATATTCTCATGGAGTCCTGTAACTGAAGCAGATAATCAAATTTGGAATGATTTGATTGAGGTAAATAATCTATTTATGTTAATAAGATGAATATTTGGATGATTTGATTAAGATGAGTAGTCTATTTATGAAGCCATATCTCCTTTTATGTTTGTAGAAAAAGCCAAATGTAAGAAAGTGGAAGAATACACCTATATTACATTTTGACAAATTGTATGAGCTATTCAGTACAGATAAGGCAAGGGGAAAATATACTAAAAGTGCTAAGGAAAGGTTGCTGAATGGAAGCAAGAGGACAATTAATTAAATGACTCTATTGCAGATGCAACTAATTGTAATTATCAACATGAATCACCAAATTCACCAATTAATTTAGAGTATAGCCCAACATATGGGGCATCGGTAGGAACTATATCAGGCAAAGGACAGAAGCGTAAGGCTTCAATGGTTGAAGCTATTGAAGAAAGGCGTGAAAAAATGACAACAAAAATAATGGAACTAATTAATGTCATGCGAGATGGAAATGGTGTTGCTAAGAGAAAAGTTCAAGCTTCTTAGAGGTAGGCTCAAGTTGCTGAGAAGCAAGCTCAAGTTGCTAAGAAGGGTTTTTCAATAATTGAAAAGAGTAAGCCTCATCACTATAGTGAAGAGGAAGTGTGGGCTGCAATTAAGGAGATTGGAGTACTTGAAGAGAACAAAGAAAAATGTTACTTCTTCTTATGTGATGATGGGAAATGCAAGAGAACTTTCTTTGGGGTTCCACAACATAGGTGATTACAAACATTACTCAATATGATAACCAAAGCTGGAGTTCAATGAAGGAAGTGTAGACATGAGGTTGGACTTTTTTTTATTGTTTATGGAGAGTAGTATTTTTAATTTGCGGTGACATGTTGGCCTTTTTTGCTTAGAGAACATATATATTATATCATGCCTTTTTGACATGTTGGTCTTATTTGTTTAGTGAACATATATATTTTGTCATAATATTTATGATGTATTGACAACTTGCCCATAGTGTTTATAATATTTCATTATCAATGTGTTAGAGATTTTGTTTCTATAAGTACCATATTTTATTTTATCAGTGCCCACTTTTAATTTTAAAATGTGAAAATAACATATTTTTACTAAATTATTTGATTTTAAAGTATAATATAAAAATACATTTTTGACAAATAATTTGATTATAAATTAATTTTATTATGTTAATTTTAATATAATTTCAACTTTCAATTTATTTTCACAAATATAATTACATGAAACATGATATATTTTGATATAAGGGAATTATAATTATTATGATATCTATTCATTTTCTTTCCTTCCTATTTTCTCCTGTCCATCCAAACAGGAGGAATGATAATATTTTCTTTTTAATTTTCTCTTCCTTTTATTTTCTTTTATCTCAACTTTTCTCTCCATTCAAACGAAGGGTTAAGGAGGGAACTAACTTAGAATTGAATTCAGGACACCAAATATTTCTAAACAAATATTTCAAAGGCACAAGTGACCTTTAATTGACTAGACATGGTAGAAATGAATGGGTATTCAAATGTTTATGAAGGAAAATGATCCCAAATAGAGTTCAAGATACTCATTGAGCAAATATTTTGAAGATAAAAATGGTCTTTAACTTTCAAATCTTTGTAGTTTTTATTTAAAAAAATTAATTATTGGGTTGTGATAAGCTTCGATTCAATTTCTTTCTATTAATAGTTAAATACTTCATTAAATGACATATTTTCTTTAAGATTATAACCAAAGTTCACCTTAATTTTCAAATATCAATTTTCTCATGTTGGTTGACTCTTGTAATTTATTTATTTTTAGGAAAAATGACAATAAAATCCTTTTAAATTATGTAAATGACATTTGGTCCCTCGAAATATTTCCCTAAAGTCCTTAGAAATTTTTCTGTCATTAAAAAATTAATATAAATGACCAAATTATCCTTAATTCAAATTTGTAAATTACTGTTGAATTCTTAAATTTTAAGAAAAAAGTTGTGAATCTTAGACCAAAACTTATGAATAGCAATTGATATTTGCAACACTTGAAAAATATCAGAATTTTAAATGCAAACTTGTGAATTACTATTAAATTTTTGTGATTTTAAAAAGAAAATTTATAAATCTTAAGATAAAACTTGTGAATAATAATTGATATTTGAATTAAGGGTAATTTTGTCATTTATATTAATTCCTTAATAACAGAAAAGTCTTTTAGAACTTTAGAAAAATTATGACATTTTAAGAAATTAAAATATCATTTACATAATTCAAATAAATTTTATTATCATTTTTTATTTTCATTGCTAACTCTTGTAATTTCCTATTGTGAATGAAAACTTTCCGAGAAGAAAAGGACTTGTTTTTTAACAAAGAAAAAATTGCCTAGTTAAATAAATATAAGGTTGTATAATTTTTCTAATATGTTGAATCTTAGTTTTGATGAAAACAAATTAAACAAGATTTTGTTTAAAATGTATATATATGATTATAGAAAGGGAACTTAAGGTGTAAACGAGTTTTTTTGGCTTTAATCACTGGTTTCAATTTTCTCTAAGTATGACTACCGATTTTGTGTTGATGCTACTAGTACTGATGCGAGTCTCTCTACCTTAAAACCTTTGATTCATTCTAATTCACTAGAATAAAATTAGTCTTTTAATGTCGGTTATACAAAAAACCATGATAAGAAAAAAAAGCGGTAGCTTATTAATAATTAAGTGAAAAATTTTTCAAGTCAATTTTAAATTTAACCAATATTAAAAAGAGTTTCACATCGATTATAACACTAACCAACATAAAATGTTAATTTGAAAAAAAATGCTTTTGTTTTAATGTCAGTTATTTTAGATCACTTACCACGTCAGTTATCCTAATAACTAACATGGTAAATCTCCTAAGAATAGATTTGGATTCAGTAATTGCATTCATTACAGGCATTGAATACATGTAGTATTTACATTATTGAAATTCAAATCAACAATTCTGAATTCACATCTCACTTAAATTTAATAAATAAATGACTTGTTTAATTTGAATGGTTGATTTAGATTTTAACGATTTAGATGTTACATGCCGTACCAAATACAATCACCGAATCCAAATTCCTTAAGAACCTTATCCAAATGTCAATTCCCCTCCCATTCATCAGTTTCTCTCTCTTGCTCTCACCCAATTCCATTGCCTTTGAAGACCATTTGTCAGCCATTGCCGTCCGTTCAAGCTGCTGTCGCCGTCTATAAGTGCTGCATCGCTGGCCGTCACTTTCGCCGTCACCATTGCTCGGAATTTTCGTCGCTGCCGTACCACCATTCGTCTTCTTCCAAGGTACCGTGGGTTTCTCTGGCTCTCCCATTCTTCTCCTCCTTTTGTCTTTTCTCCATTTATTCTTCTCTATTTATGGTTTTTTCTTTTTTTCTTTTTCATTTCTTCTTCTCTTCCATTGCTTTTCTAGAATTTGGTTCTTCTTCTTCCATTGTTTGGTGGGTGTTGCTTTTCTAGCATATTGTTGTTTTTCTATTTTCTTTGATTTCAGAAATTTAATGTAATTTGGTGTGTATAAATTTGAAATGACAAGGCTTATATATATATATATATATATAGTTCAGAGCGGTGTTAGACGTGTGAAAAGTTTTTAAGCTTTTATCTCAAAATCTTTCCTAATGCAGCTCAATGAAAAAAATAATTGGTTGAAGTAAACTGTACATAACAATTTTAAATATCAACAAATAAAAAAATACACAACAGTAATAAAATTTTTAAAACTAAAATTCTACAGACTTGGACTCCATTAGAGGATCAAATCCTCGCATGGAATGCATGTTATGACGTGGCAGATAATTAACAGTCATAACTCATCTAAGCTATTCAACTATATAAATGATATGTAATTACAATTAATAAATAGATTTGAAATTTGAAATGTGTTTTTAATGATTTAGAAAGAGTTTTATTATTGTTTGGATAATTAACTTTTAAGGAAAAAATTTGATTTCATGTAAAGTTAAAAAAACATAAAAAATAGCGGATTTACAATTCTAAAACAATAGGAATTTTTTTAAAAGAAAAGTTTATTATCCCACCAACTTGCTTTAGCAGACTCAGGTTGGAAAAAGACAAGCTTGACAGGCCTTCGCAACCTACCCTGGCCAACTCGCTACCAGTAACGGGTCAGCCTGCAACCCGAAGTAAGTTGGCCTGTTTCATCAATTCTACACTTAATACTCAATTGTATTTTAAATAAAATTAATTTTAATATGAAATATGTAAAATTAACAAAAAACAAAGTACAATAACATTTATCTCGCATAGATTTTATTTCTGTTTCTTAATTTTATAAAACATTTTGTCAGTCTTTTGACTTTAATTATCATTAATTTTATTAACAAAAAATGTTAATATTAAATTTTTAAATGATGATAAAATATTTTCAACTATTAACACATTAAATTTAATTTTTAAAATAATAATGACTGATATAAAAAATTACCATAACAAACTGTGATGATTATGATAAAAAAGACATTTTACAAAAGTAAAGGATCAAACTAAATTTTATATGAAATTAGTTTTGAATGAACTCCCTCTCAACCTTCTCGTCTCTCACTCCCACTCTTCCTCTCTTTCCTCTCTCTCTCCTCACCCCCTCTCTCTACACATCGTCCCCTCCCTCTCAACCTTCTCGTCTCTCACTCCTGCTCTTCCTCTCTTTCCTCTCTCCCTCCCTCCCTCTGCACATCGTCCCCTCCCTCTCAACCTTCTCGTCTCTCACTCCCGCTCTTCCTCTCTCTCTCCTTCACTTTCTCTCTCCCCCGTCGTCTCGTCCTCTCCCTCCTCTCTTTGGTCCTCATCCTCACCAACGCCATGACAACTCCGGCGACTGCTGTGGATGGGCTGGACAGGATGAGCATGGATGCCTCCTTGGTCGGGTTGAACCCACGCACGCTTGCTTACACTGCCACTAGCCTCCTTGGTCAGGTTGAACACACATGCATGCACTGCGTTTCTCACACTCTCCATCTCTCTCCCCCCCTCTCCCTCTCTCTCTCCCTCATGGCCTCATTCACCTTTCCAAACCTCCTGTACCTCGCCACCAGCATCTCCATTGCCACCCCATGTGGCATCACGTTCGCCTCGTGCATAGAGTGTGTGTGCACAAACAGGGAGTGTGTACCGTGAACAGGGAGTGTGACTGCGAACGAGAGAGAGAACTCGTTCAGTGAGGAGTGGAGGAGAGAGGAAGTGTGTGCCATCTCCCTCATCCTCGTCGGACCTGATATAGGTTTCTCCATTCCCTCTCTCTCCTTCATTTCCTCTTTCTCTTCCATTCACGTGCATGAGAGTGCAAGCACAGATCGACAACCTTGAGTCTTAAGCACAAACTTATCATGGTGGAAATGAGAGTGCGAGTAGAGATGATGATGCACTGTGGACATGCATGATGATGAAGCTAGGCAAAAGTGAGTGAAGGAAGGAAGGGGTCGAGAAATCAGAGAAGGAGAGGGCGGGTGAGAGAGGGAGAGAGTAGGGGAGGAGAGAGAGAGAGGAAGGAAAGAAGGAAAGTATTAAAAAATTGAATCGTGGCCCGCTAACAGAAAAACTAAACGGATAAAACTGCAAGGTAATGGAACAAAAACAAAATTAAAATTATAAATTATAAATAACTTATAATTAAGTTTAAAATTATTGGTGGCCTTCGTATATACTTTGAGAATATTTTTAACCTTTGACTCTTTAATTATTTATCCTTTCGTTTTCCATGCCTCGTTTGACTCACGTGACATGTCCATTCATTATCACAATATCACTCATTGTTTGATGCTCTGATGATTTAAAAAAAAAATTCAAATTATAATATGAAAATCTTCACGGCTGGAATTTAATATTTATATAAAAAATGATTAAATTGAATGGTAACAAATTGAATAATACACTCACCTTTCTTCTATTTTGTTAAAATTATAAAATCCTTTTTTCTATTTTTGAAACCTACACGTTAATTTAATTTTTAACATCATTAAGAATATCCTGTTAAATATTTTAAAATACTTAATGTTTAGTTTGTAATTGTGTTAAAAAATTTAAAATTATTAAGTTACCCCAATTTAATGAGATTTAAATAATTAAATGTTACAATATTTTAATAAATATTCTAAAATATTGCATTAAAATATATAATTTATAGAAAAATAAGCATAAATTATATTGATAATTTATCTCCTATTATATTAAATCCCTATTTCATTAAGTTTTTTTACATACAGTTTGAAGGAAATATTATTTTAGTCAACTTATTTTTAAAATTTTTTAAATTTACTTTTTCCCAACAAATAAACATAAGAATAAAAAATAGGGAGAATGATAAATAAATTCCTCTTAAGATAGCTAGGAAAATGATAATTTAATCCCGTGAAATGTGATAATACCTTCTAAATCCCAAGGGATTTATTTGTCATTAAAATTTTTAATGAAATGATAAAAATACCCCTTAATTTAAAAAAATGAAGAAAAATTATGAGAGAAAATTACAAATGTCTAAACCACTTTAGTTATTTACTAAATTAAACTTTGAATTATAAAACTAAAGTTGTGAACGAAAAAAACTTTGTTATACTTTAATTATATATTGAACCAAAGTTGTGAATTTTAGAACCAAAGTTGTGAATGAAAAAACTTTGTTGTACTTTATTGATTGAAGAAAAATGGTTAGAGAAAGTTGTAAATGACTAAACTACTTTATTTTTTTTTTACTAAATTAGACTTGTAAATTCTAGAACCAAGGTTGTAAATGAAAAAAAAAAAACCTTTGTTGCACTTTGTTGATTAAAAAAAGATGATAAAGAAAGTTATGAATGCCTAAATCAATTTAATCATTTATTGAATCGGAGTTTGTAAATTTCATAACTAAAGTTGTGAATGTAAAAAACTTTATTACACCTTTGCTTATTGAAGAAAAATTGAGAGAAAATTGTAAATACCTAAACTACTTTAATCATTTGCTAAACTAGAGTTATAAATTTCATAACTAAAGTCGTGAACAAAAAAAAAAACTTTGTTGCACTTTTTAAATTAAGGAGTATTTTTGTTATTTCATCAAAAAATTTAATGACAATTAGGTCCTTACAAACTTAAAAGGCATTATCACATTTCATAGGATCATATTATCATTCTCCTATTTCAGAGGGATTTATTTGTCATTCTTCCTAAAAATATATTAAATAAATAAGATTGCATAACCAACCAAATTTAAATAAGAATAAAAAAGTAAAAAATATATCCATTAATTTTTTAAAAAAACTTAAAATAATTTTTAAATAACATTTATAAAAATAAGGGCATTTCAATCTCATATATGTAACTTAACGGACAACTAAGGGTTGCATGGATAGAAATTAAGTTTTAAAAGTAGAAGGGAGGGGAAATTCATGTAAGTTTTAAAAATAGAGAGGGTATATGTAATTAAAATAAAATATAAAGGAGGTCAATGTATTTTACTCTAAGAAACTTGTTAGGAAAATTTTTCCAAGTTAACTCAATTTATCATTTTTTTTATTCTAAAAGTATTAAATTAGTCCATGCAAATAAACCTTTTGATTTAAGTTGTTAAAATTCAAAGATTTTTTTTGAATTAAAGCTTGTTTAACTTTTTTTTCTCGAATTTATCATAGTTGGCCATAACATTTTTAAAGATTAAGGGAAAATTGTTTATCATAAAACTAATTATTTGCATTAAATCTAAGAAATTATTATTATATTTTGTCCAAGAATCTAAAAATTTTATTATTTTTCTAGAATCATAATTACTATTCATAAAAATCGTTTGATTTACCAAGTTAATTAAATAAAATAAAAGGTATGTATTAACATAAATGAATGAGTTCTCTCCATTGGAATGGGGAGAATATTGCAAATCTAAATCATTGAATTTGATAATTCAAACTTGATAGTTTTTAAAGCATAGATTAGTCTGTATTATTAAAATCTGATCTGACTTGTTCAAATAAAAGAACCCGAGCCTTGGATAAATACACAAAGGGAAAACTTAATTATTTAAAATTATATACTTCATGTGCTTTTCTTTTCTCAAATTAGAGCAAGTATATTGTAATTTTAAAAATAAGTTAGAAGTATTTAGCACGAGATTTAGTTATGAATATGAGTATAAAAGGGAAAGTTTCAATAAATTAAATTTTAATAAGAATTTAATTTTAAATCAGGACAAATAGAATCTAAAAATACACTACAAAATTAAGACACTAAATTGAAAATATGTTTTGATAGAAAATGACTAAAATCCTATTTATTTTTTAAAATATGAAGTGAACTTGTTAAAAAATCTTAAATTAAGTTGTCATTGCATAAATGTGTCTGGTTAACAACTTAGTACAATGTAAA
This sequence comes from Prosopis cineraria, assembly GCF_029017545.1. Lineage (NCBI taxonomy): Eukaryota > Viridiplantae > Streptophyta > Magnoliopsida > Fabales > Fabaceae > Prosopis > Prosopis cineraria. The sequence continues at coordinate 6,412 of NW_026555622.1, read as the reverse complement.
ATGGACTTGGTGAAGACATGCTTCCATTGGTATCGTTTGCCGTGATGATACTGGGCATTTTGTCTGGGCTTTTATTGACAGAGTTAAATCATTATCTGCCTTTATAAGTGAAACATTGGCTTTAAAACATGCCCTGATGCTGGCTCATGATTTGAGCAGTGATAAAGTCATTTTTGAATCATATGTTCCTCTTTACAAGTATCTTAAAAGGTCAATCAAATCTATTTGATTGGAGGAATCGAGGTATTATTGAGGACATTTTAGCTTTGATGGCTATTAGAAGATAAATCGTATATATAGATATATAAGTTTAGGAAGTATTTAACCAAAATGGCTTAAGCTATTTTGATAAGGTATATTTATCTTTAATCATACTTAATTTGAGAAATCTAATAATAGCAACCAACACTGAGGTTTACTGCAGTCTTTGCAACACATGAAGGTAATTGTGCAACTGATTTTGTTACAGCTTTTGTCCTGAAGGAGATGAGTCCGATAAGATGGGTTTTGTTACCACCACTTCTTTTGTTCGATCTCCTAACCAAGGATGTCATCAGTAGCGTGAAGTCTTCAAATGTACTTCGGATGATGGTGGATGATTTGTTTGCTACTGTTGCTTTCGCTTTAGATGTTTCTGCTTTTTGTTTCCCTGTTGATGTTTCGTTGTTTCTTACTTTCTGTTTGTTCTGGTTTTGTAAAGTTCCCCTTCTTGGTATTTTTTTTTTAATGAAGTATTTAAATTGGGAGAAAAAAGAAAAGTAAAGTAAACTTGTTAAGACATTAATTTAACTTATCATTTTACTAATGCATATTTATTCATTTACTTGCAGTGCAGAATTTTCTAATAATATCTTTTATATAACTTGTTACTATGTGAGATAAATTTGTTAACACCCTAATATAACTTTATCATTTGCGTAATGTATACTTGTAAATCTATGAGGGAAACTTCTTAACAATACATCGTACAATTCAGTCTTGTTAAAATATGAAATGCATTTCTAAAACCCTCATTTCTTATTAAAATATATTTTAAAGAGAAAACACAATCATTAATTTATATCATTTTATCAAGTTTTGTTTTTAATTCCTATAATTTGTCTAGTCGTTATAGTTGATATAATTTAACATCTTTAGAGATTTTAAAAACACATATCATCCAATCTTACTAAAATTATTAAGATTAAAAACACTGAAAAAATCTACGACGACTAAAAACAAAAACTAATAAAATTATAAAGATTAATAATTATGTTTTTCTTATTGTAAATTTAATTTCTTTGTTCTGTAATGTATTTTTAGATTCTATTAATCTTGATTTGAAATTACCTATACCAAAATCCTCCCAAAATAAAAAATCCATTTATGTTGATTTGACACAAAAAGAAAAAAGAAAATTATGTCAAATAGAATATAGCCCATCAATATTTAATATTTTAATAGTCATAGCATTCACAAGCAGCCAAGAACATGTCTAACATGCTGTTAAAATTAAAAAAGAATGCACCAAAGATTCCCTTCACAATTGGGGGAAAACAAAAAGCACCAAGTTCCTCTGAAGACAACTTGTCATTATATGAACCAACAACATCCATAAAAAATGCAAAATCCTCAAGGGGAAAAAATACAATAACTAAAAGAATAAGAACTTACATTAGCTATACAACAAACTACGAGTTGAGTGTGAAAACCAAAAAAAAAGGCCCCAAACCATCGACGTCATCTATAGAGTCATCATCACACTTACAAACAACAACATCAACCACCATCACCATCAACTTCTGGTATGGGAACAAAATGTTTCTCTCTTTTGTTTCGCAAGAGGGAGAAGAATACCTAACAGTTGTCTGGTGCACTTTTTAACATATAACTACACTGGAATGACATCAATCTTTGATGTATCCTCACATCTCAAAACAATACCTTCAAGATTTGAAGGAAATATACATTTAGCCCATTGGCATCCAGTGTTCAAAGGCTCAGAAGGAGGAACAATCATAAGCACATTCTCATTTCTCTGAACCACCCCCATTACACTTACTGTGCTTCCTTCTTTGATATACCTACACAAGTAATAGTAATGGCAGTCTCATCAGAACTTCTTGTTCATCCAGGGATAGATATTCATATTTTGGCACATAGAACACAACAGGTTTTAACTACCACCAATGGATGTTACTGATGAGGTGTCAAATATCAATCTACTGTAGCAGTTTGCCTTTGTAATGATGAATAACGAGACAAATTTCAACTTTTTTAGCAGGAGGAAGTACTATACCCTTCTTTTATTCGCATTACACGATCGTCACTTGAAAGGTTTCTCTCTCCCAACCATCGGAGGAACTCCGGGGACATGTCTTTATTGGATGGATTAATGTCGATTGCGACAGACTCATCAACATAAGGAGTCACCCTTGCACCGTAACCTGTTTTGACTAATGCTCTTAATCCGGACTGGAAATCAGAGATGTAAAAATCCACCACATGCCTCTGCATTAAAATAAAAATACAAGGTAAATTTTTTTTTCAAGGAACACTATCATTTGTTGTTTTTAGACTATAAATCCTCTACATCCTGAAAAAAAGATGTCTGGCCTGCATGCGAAATGATAATATGATATAAATTGGAGTTGACTAGAATTAAACCCAAAACTTCCAAATCACACACACTTTGACAACAGCAGCAGAATGCTCTCAGCCTCTCACAACAGCTGCTCCAATCAAGGACGACATAAACCATCAAAAACTAGAAATAACATGAACTCAAATGCGCCAACTAATACTCATATACAAGTGAGATGTGCATCCATCATATGGAGGGAACACTAATAAGAAAGAGCCCTTTTAACACTAATTAGTAACACTTGCTAATACAGGAGTAAGAATCAAGGATAACATAGTGTACCTTCTTTTTCTCTCAATGGCTAATAGCCAAGGAGATAGGTCACAGAAGAAGCCCCTAAAACCAAAATTTAGCACTATAAAAGTAAACCACAGGCTTCCTTCCCCTTGGAGCACAATCAGAGAGAAGTCGAGTAGCGCACTATCCGTTGAACAATATTCAACTACTATTAAATATACATATCCCAAGAAGACTTACACCATTGTGTAATCATAGAGGACTCGGAAGAGGAGAGAGGCTCTACTATTAGGCAAACACCCAAAAGAAAATCGAACTTCAAACCCAGGAGAGACTAGTGCCACACACACGATAGAAAAGCCAGGAAATGACAAAGTCATTTGCGGCCATCTTGAAACACCTTTATGAAGATACAAATCCAAGGGCGCCTAGTAAACATACTTTGAGGGTTTAAAGGGTAAACATAAACAAAACAGAAAACAAAAAAAAAAAAACAAAAAACATGTTTAAGGTGACAGGAGAGATTGACAACAACAGGGAGAAGGTGAGAAAATATTAACAAAATAAAAAAGCATTAATCAGAAAGGTAGACATCTAATCATTTCCATGAACAAAGTCATCATTACACTTTATATGCCCAAAGAAGAAAAAGAAAATTGTTTGAGAAGCTCATCATATGCTTTTTTTTTAAAAAAAAAAGTCAACAGATTACTGCAATTACCTCAGCTGATCTTAGTCCCCAAGTAAATCGGTGATGATTTGGGTTGGCAGGTTTCGAACCCCATCCTCGATATTCATGCAAGCTTGTAGATGTATAAACACATCTAGGGACTTTCCGAAAGGAGGACTCAAGAGGGACATTACCACAGGTAACCACCTTCAAAAGGCACAACAAATCATTGTGAATTTCTCTCTTTTGAACACCAGAATATAAACAACTGCCAGAATGATAGAGTCCTACAAAAGAGACTCCAGCCGACCACTCATGTATGATTATCAGTGGATAATCAGTTACATAAAAATCACTTATCCACCATTGAACAAGAAAGCAAACAAGGGGATAGGTGGTTTAGGTTACGTCTTCATGGTCGTGTACATTTTCCATGTCTATTTTCTAACTAAATCATTCAATATAAACATATGTCCATGTTAATTAAGTTACATACCCCAGAAACCTTCACAAATTGCCCATTCTTAGCGGTTCGAAGCTCAGCATCAGGATAACGAGAAATGAAACTGACAATGCCTCCCCTCCCATAACAACTATTCCATGTAAATAATGCAACAACAGCAGCAAACAGAATTACTACTACAATGAGAAGAATGGCATTGCGGACAGCTCCAAGAATAAAGCCTCCGGCAATGAATCCCATAACAAAGATCAGAATCACAGACCACAAAATTGGCTTCGGGAAATTCCTCCTGAAGGAATATTCATCATCTAGGCTAAGAGTGGTCACAGCTGGATTATGAGCAACGGAGAAACTGTGAGATTTCATTGATCCTGTGGACTCTAATGGACCCGATACTTTCCTTGGAGCTCCAGATGAGTTTAGTGGACCAGATGTTATGAGACCAGTGGTTGGAAGAACTGGAGGAATTGAGCCAGAGTTCTGGCGTGTGACCCCACCAGATTGAGGTCCAGATAACTTCTTCACCGGTTCCCCATGTTTATTCAATGGACCAGAGTTGGTTTTCTTCATTGAGGCTGAAGTAGACATGCCTCCAGCCACATTACCTGATGTAGTATACCCAGCACGAGCTGCCGCATTGATAGGTCCAGAATGTGAAGCAGTGCCTGCGAATGATCCAGTCCTTGAGGGAGCACTGCTAGCTGACCAGATTTTCTAGATTTTGAACCATCCATGGGGATATCAAACATTTTCCCAAGTTCTCCTGACTTCTTGATGTCACCACCAGTATATGGCATGGCAACAGAGCTCATTGTTGGTGCCTTTTCTTTCGGCTGTTCAGGCCGGCCTGACACATATAGGCCATTGCTGAGCTTATGAGATGGGAATCTTGAACCCATCAGCCTCTTGATGTTGCCACAAAGAGGTAACAAAGCAAAACTGCAAGTGGAGAGATGAATGAGATAATTGAAACATAAAGTAACCATAATTCCATACTTCGATGAGCAGACGCACCTAAATTCACTTAGAAAGAAAACCAAGGTAACTGATTCTTCAACAAAACTGGAAAATAACCCTCTAAGTTTCAACATTCAACATTAAGAAATAAACCCTTCCATTGGAAGTGAGAAATTCATGAACACCAACTAAACTAGTTGCTTAAAAGCAAAAGAATATACAAAATGTTCACCTAGCATCAAAGCAGCACATTTTGTTAAGTTGCACCAATTCTCCAATTTAATCATCCTCTTTATTACTTTCTTTTACACCTTTTGCCGCGTGTTGAAAGTTCAGCCAAGTCAATTAGCAAACTTGAAACCACACAGGATCGTTTGCCACTGGATTAAAGTTGGGGTGGAGAGGGAGGATTTCCCCTTTTAAATATAACTGAATGGATCGATAGATTTTGAAGAAAAGAAGCGGTTTACCCTTTTGAATATACCCATGAATTAGCCCAAAATTTGAAAAAGAATGTTATTTAAAATTAATTAAAAGCCATCATGATTAAGATGGAGAAAAGTGGCACTAATTTTTATTTTCTAACAATAAATACCACCCAAAAAAATATAGCACCACCGAATATTTGGCAAGAATGAGAAGAATAATAAAGGAGATATGACAATAAGAAATTACCTTCTTTATCTATGGCAAACAATTGCACATAAAGTAAGCCAGTAGGAAATTCTACAGTCACCTATACTAATGAGTGCACCTCTTTCCTTCTTTAGCAAAATCTCATGAAAGTTCCAACAAAATTATTTGATTAAGAGGCTATTTATTTGCTATATTGAATTGTATTTGAGGATAGCAGCTCAAATGTACATTATCTTTGAATATAAAAAAGGGAACCGTGGAAGAGTTACTCAATTAGTTAGAAGTTTATAGAGACCTTAGACTCAAATTACTGAATGTGAGAAGTTTGTACTCTGCTAGGAATGTAAATATGACACTAATTTGGCCATTGAATACACTTTTTGTCCTTCCACGATCACTTCAAACTAAGCAAGTATGCCAAATGATACCTGCAAGTGGATCTGACGTAAAAATGAAATTAGGACCCATGGCCCAATTAGATCTCTGAACATTCCGAGTCAAGTAAGGGAAACCTCAAAGTTCAGTATTTTTCCGAGATCCAAGTAAGCAATGAGAAAAATAGAAACAAACCCCATTATTCAAAAGTATAATTGTTTCAGAAGCTAATATCCCCGCCCCCCTCGCACCCAGTGAGCATCAAAATACACCACCAGAAAACTTTGAAGAAGATATAGATAACCCATATCGGAAACTTAACATCCGATGGTGATCCTCAGGAACCAAAAAAAAAAAAAAGACTACAACAATTTCACAGGCGACAGGAAATCAAGGCAAACCCAAAAGCGCATTTGAAGAGTAACAACGCAATGCTTCTACCAACACGAAA
>NW_026555621.1:0-56711 GCF_029017545.1 Prosopis cineraria | reverse complement strand
TTCCAGTAGCTTCGAACATCCCTGTTCATAGTCTTCGTCTTCGTCTTCGTCAACTATCTCATCGCGGTGACAGCAGTGTTCTTGTCGTTGCGTTGCAGAGTCGTCTTCCCTGTTCTCTATTCTGTCTCTCCATTCACAGTTGCATCGTTTGCTGGCGGGTGGGAGCTGAATCACCAGAACTGAGGTGCTACTCGTGAGTCTTTATGCTACTTGGTCTGGTTTTGTTGGCTCTGTTCTCCTTTCCTTTCATGTGTCGTGCCATATTTCCCTCCCTGTTCAGCCATAAGTTCTGACTTTTTCTTCCCTTCTCCATCATTGTTAACCTAAGGTATAGAAGCTTCAAGTCGTCTTCACTCTTGGTCTGCTGTTGTGGTTTGAATGTTTAATTATTGACATTTTTAGCCTTCCTTGCGATGCTGTGCTTGATCGAGTAGTGAGGAGAAATTGATTTAAATTGAAATTCTAGTATTAAGTGTCTGAGGAAGATGGATAGATTTAATTTCCTTTGGGTTTAAAGTTCCTTCTGTTGAATGACTATGACTGGAGCGTTGGATTATTTCAAATGCGGACGTTAGAAAAATTTGGAAAATGAATTTAGAAAGGGAAGTTTGGTATTAATTCAAGAGTGAAGTGTGATTAATTGAAAGATAATTATTTTTATTAATACTTTAGATTAATAAATTAATATTAAATGAATTTATTTAGATATTTACATGCTCATGAATTAAAGAAGGGATTAACTATGTTAAAACCTAAGTTTTAGTGTATTTATATGACTTCAATTTCTTATTTTGCGAAATCAAATTGATATTAGGTTGCCTTTGCAACTCGTGATTCCCCTTCTTTATTATAATGTTCTAGTCTCTCTCTCTCCCTCTCTCTTTTCTCTCCTTCTTTGCCAGTGCCTTTACCAACTTCTCTCCCTCCTTTTATCTTCAACAGCCACACACACACACTCTTCTCTCTTCCACCTTCTCTAGTTTGGAAAAACTTCTAATGATGTATGCTCCTCCAATCTTCACCATGTATTCACTATCTCCCATGGGTGGCCATGGCTCCAACCTCCGACGAGCTTATTGAGTGCAATGACAACCTCCAACCTCTTATGAGCTTACTGAGTGCACTGACAACCTCTAACCTCCAATTTTCTCCTTGATTTTACATGAAATCATATGGTTAAAAGTTAGTCAGCAAGTCATTCTCTGATGTCATTTTCAACCATAGCTTCGCCTGCGAGTGGCATATTCCTAAATGTGATCAATGAGAGAAGAGAGAGCTTGCTGGTGATGTGTACAGGAGAGTGCGAGTCCCTAGTGGTGGGTGTCGAGTGAGAAGTGGGTGTTGCTAAGTAAGGACACAATGAAGATTGATGAAATGGACCTAGAATTAGCGGTGATTAGGTACTAGGTTGGTCACATGCTTGGACTGAGTCACTTGGAAATAGAGGAGGCCATTATATACTCCAATTTCTCCTTCCTTGTTTGCCCTTTATGGTGCCTCTTTTCAATGAGGTGTTCTTGAGCCTTGAGGCTCTTGCTACTGGTGTCACCGCGAATGACTGTCTTTCCTTGCTAGCCCTTTAGTCAAGCTTAGTTCATTGGTGAAGCTCCTTTCATCCTCGTTCGAGTTGCCAGGTTGGGATTAGAGTTTTTTAATTTTTCTTTGTGACTTGAAGAAGAAAGTCATGGCAGGGAGGAGAGAGAGGAGAGAGGTTGACAAAAGGGATGGGATAGATAAGATGAGAGCCGGGGGGTTGAGGAGAGTAAAAACTATATAATAAAAAGTATAAAGTGAGTCCCACATTATATTTTATTATTAAAAAATATTAAGAAAAGTTTGGTGAACAAAAAATAAAGTCCATTAATAGATTTGTTAGCCCCCTTAATAGTAAGAGCATTGAGCAATAAAATTTAAAGTTGAGAGATATAAATGATCCATAGTTGAGTTTAGGATTATTTGTGACTCTTCATGTTGTGATACCCTTATGAAATAAATTTATATATATATATATATATGATAATTTGTTTACATGTGTTTATATTAAATCTTCAGACAATTATGCCAATAGAGGAAGCTGATATAGTGGTAATTAGGCTGGATACTTCTATTTGGTCCCAAATTTGAAGTGTAGTGAGCCCATGGGAATTCTTTTTTTTTCCTTTTTTGATTTGCCTTGTAAAATCACCAAACTACCCTTATTACAATCAGATCTTTTTAAACTCTTCCTTCGTTCTTCGGCGAGGAGGATTCTGGAGCAAAGAGAGAGAGAGAGAGAGAGAGAGTCAGTGGAGAGAGAGAGAAGAGATCTTAGGTCTAGAAATTTCATTTCCTTTATCTCCAGTAGTCACTGGATCTTAGTGATTACAGAGGTTCTGTCCACTATTGCCGGTTGATTGGGTTTGAGTATGTGGCTTCCTTCTCCCTACCGTGACGTCGTTGGTGTGCATGCGGGCCTTAAATTGCAACTTGCTCCCCTCCTCTGTTCTTGGTGCTATTAAAGAGCGTGTTGAACCTTCTCCTTCTTCCTCCTCTAAATCCTTGCTGTTTCTTTTCAGTTTTAGCCGCTACTGCCACCGGTATGCTTGTTCCTACTCCATCTATCGTTGGTTAGTCAACTCGTGACCTTTGCACTCTGTTTTTTTTCTTTATTTAGATTATCGAGCTTCTTCTCCCTTTTTTATCTAGGTGCAAGTGTGAGCGTTTAGATCTTCTTTCCCTTTTACTATCACTAGTGATTATTGTCGGAGGGGAGTTAGAGACTTATGCTGCCTTGAATTGCTCCGGCTGTCTTTTATGTTCCCTATCTCTGTTTTATTTTCCTCCATCTTCTACTTTGACCTTATTATCGTGTTCAAGTTACTGCTGGAGGTATTGTCGTGAGTTTGGCTAGTTGTTGCTGATTCAGTTTCTCTTTTCAGTTGTTAGCTGTATTTGGTTCTTCCTCTTCACCTTTCTGTGTTCAAGAGCCTCCTTTTCTCCTCTCTATCTGTTCGCCGCCATTTAGCCAGTCAAGTTGAGGTGAGAAGTATTGAACTTTCTCATTGTTAATCTGCTATGCGTGTGAGGTCAAGAGATCAAAATATGAGTGCTGTGTGTGTGGACGTGAAAATGCAGAAAGTTAGTGGGGGTGTGTGCTGCTGTATTACTTGATATGTATGGTCACGGCAATCATATTTTTTGCTGTTGCTTATACTATTATGTAGAGAGGAGAAGACTGAAATTTAAGTTAGCAATCCATCTGAACTTAGTTGATAATATATGGTAAATGTGGGTTGAGGGTTTGAAATTTTAGAAATTCGTTCTTCCTTGTGACTACACGTGCCTGCATAGAAGGGAGTGTTTTAAATTAAATGGAAGTATAAGAATGAGTGATAATATTTGGATCAATTTTAAATCATAAATTTGGCTTCGAATTCTAAATGATGATGGTTAAATTGAAATTTGTACTAAAGATCGAAAATCTATGAAAATTTTATTTAATTTATACATATATATATATTTATAGGGTGTGTAGGAGAAAAGGAACCTGACAAGGATTAAGAGAAGAATATCTTTAGGAATTTGAAACTCCAACAAGTAAGTGAATAGCATCCCATTTAGTATATTCTTATTTTTAATAGCCTCTTCCTGAAATATTTTATTCTTATGAATTATATTAATTTTGAAAATTATGAAATATCAATGAAAGACAAATGAGTTATGATATGTGCATTTATTGATTCTTGAAAATATATTTTCAATTTGATGAAAGCATTCTTGTATAGTTGTTAAACTTTAAAATTTATTGGATACTCAATTAATGCAAATTATGATTTTGACAAATGTTGAGATTTGAAACAATTCATGTGAGTTTGACAATAAGAATGATATTTATTTCAATGATAATTATTTTTCTCGCATGTTTGAAGTGTGATTTAAAGAGAACTCAAAAAGAACACTGCTGCTAACGGCAGTTTCGTTAGCCCGTAGCGCGCTGTGGTTAAACACTAGCTAGTTTGTTTCATGAGCTTTATTCTCATGTTTGGTATTTGTGGGCTTTGTACCCACGTTTGATTTCATGGCCTAAGCCGCATTTGGTTATTTACCCTCATGGACTGTGTATCCATATTTGTTTTGTAGCTTCGACTGTGTTTGGTTACTTACCCTCGTCAACTGATGTGTCCACATTTGTTTTCGTGGCATAAGCTGCATTTGGTTATTTACCCTCATGGACTGAGTGTCCACATTTGTAACCTGTTCTATTGAGTTCTCAAGATTTTAAATGTTGATTAATATGTTTTTTTGAAATTTACATGATTTTGGCTAGCAATTTATACCACTTTGAGTTATATGTAAGCAGATTGTTTCTTTAAGCATGATAACATAAATTATTTTCAATTTACTCTTATTTTATAAATATAGTTATGACTTACATGTTTATAAATTTTGGTGGAATTGCTTTTAACTAGCTGACATCATTATTAGAGATTGTTGATTAAAATTCTAAGAATTTTACTATGGGAATGCTATTCACTAGAAAATTATTTTAGTCTCAGAATTGTTAGCTAACGCTGATCCCACCATCAACCTCTAAAGGGCAACTAGCTATAGTGGGTGGACATTTTGATTGGTATTGTTTCTTTAATGTAAATATAATTTGTATGTCTTTTTGATTTGAAAGAAAGAGTAAATGCTCCACATATATTATTGATAAACCTTATTTTTAGTCTGTATATTAGTTGCTGGCTGGAAGGAGCTATACTCTTGATTTATACTGTCATCTATACAAATTTTGTTGTAGAATTTTCGGGAGATCCTAGTTACAAAGGAGGTTCTACCAAAATTTCTACAAAAGCGTCGACACTTTCTTATGATAATGAGTTTAAAGGAATTATTTAATTCTCATGTAATTTGATAAATTTTCTTTCTTTTCGTTTGAAAAAATGGAGTAAATTTTTCATTTTGAGGCTTACGGGAATGTGTGAGTGGTTCACACCTGTGTCGGTCACCCTCTATTTTTGGGTGTGACACATGTATACTTCAAGGACATATTTGACCTTTAACCCTTTTCCTTTTAATTTTTTTTAAAGGAGCTTTAGGTACTAAAGAGTGGCACAATATCTCTCTTAAAAGATTTCTTTCAAGACCAAAATCACTCTTCCATTAGAAACCCATAATCTTCTCTATTATTTGTTGACATGAAATGATTGTGGGGCCTGCATGTTGATCCACAAAAAAATGTAATGATTTCTACAAGTGTATAGGTCATAAAAATAGTATATAGTAAATCAAGGTTATTCCTATAGAGAATCAAATTAATCGGTAATTAGGCATTAAATTTCTCATTTACATTTAAGTTGAGCAAAACAAATTTGGATTTCACAAAATAAACTTGAATTTATAAAAATGCACTAAAATTAAAGTTCCAACAACTACAATAGTCAAGGCAATCCAAAATGGCTAATTCCTTCAATTCATAGAGCATGCAATTACCCAATTATAGTACTTTAATTTTAGTTTGTTAATTCAGAGCTTTAATAAGAATAGTAATCTTACAATTAATTACACCTATAAAAATGCTATTTCAACACAATTACTCAAGATGCACAAAAGCACAAATTCACTCTAATACAATTATATAAATCAATGGCTATATTTTTATCCTATTAGCAAATTAAAATAAATTTTAATCTCACATTATTCAATCTAATAGTTCAATTTAGATTCCCCTTGTAACATCCCAAAATTTAACCTAAGGTTAATTAAGTTAATTTAGAAACAAATGAATAATTTTCGAGGAATATTTAGATATAAATAATTTTAGTTAGAAGATTATTATTGGATTTAATTTAGATTAAATCCTAAGTTATGATTTTATAGTAAATAGAAATAGTAATGATAATATTATTAAAAAAAAAGAAAGAAAGAAGAAGGAAAGGAACATAAAAAAATTGAAAATTGAAGAGGGTGAGGGAAGTAATTTTTGCTTTTGTGGGTGTTGAGGTGTAAATAATGTAAAAAAAAAAAAGAGAAAAGGGAGGTGGATGAATTTTGTTCACGTGTGTGCATTGAAGAAAACAAAAGAAGAGAGTAGGGTGTGAATTATTATGTGGGACCCACACCTTTTTTTTATTATTCAAAACAACACAGTCACCCTTCTGATCTCATTTTCTCTTCTTTTCCTCATTTCTCTTCGCACGTGACAGAGAGAACGGATACAGAGCGAGTGCGCGTCGTCGATGGGAGCTGATTTCGAAGGTGATGCTTCATAATAAGATACTTCAGATGATATTTTAAGTATTCTAAGACTAGACAAGTGTTTTTAAATATTTTTTCTTAGTCGTTTTCCCTTTGAGCTGCAGATTTTGAGATTTTGAAAAATCTAGGGTTTGAAAGAGGGATAAATTTTTTATGAGTAAATCTAGTTGTTGAGGTTGTTGATAGTGTAATAAATATTTTAGAGTATTATTTTGTTGATAGAATTAGAATTTGAGGTATTTGAGTTCATCCCTAGATCCCCATTGGTAAATTTTGGTTAAATTTGAAAATATAAATTGATTTATTGATATTTAGATAACTATTTGAGATGAGAAATAAATTATTATGGCTATAGAATAATGATTCTAAGCTTGAAATCAAGTTTGCAATTTTGGGTATTTTTATGTGCGAATTTTTGGAATAAAAAGGAAAATTTTGATATTAAAAAATTATTTGAATGAAATTATTGTGAAGGAGACTATTGAACAAAGTAGATAGGTTCAAATACATAAAATTAAATTTTAGAACTCAAGAGGCTAAGACTAAGGTCTTAAAAAAATAAAATAAAATAAAATAAATACGTAGGTATTAAAGTATGAGTAAAAATTGTGTTAATAATATTATTGACACATTGGTATATGATCAATTGTAGATTAATTTCCTTTTACACCATTCAAGCTTTTGAAAGCTTTGGAAGTGTTGTAACTTGAGGGGTAACCTTTGACCTCTCAAAAGTTGAGGTAACTGAGGAAAATCTATTTTATGCATTTGTATATTAATTAATTAATTATGTTGGTGAAACAAAAGAATATATATATATATATATATATCTAAATTTTGAAATGGTTGTTTGTAATGTATGTGGCTTGGTTAAGACTCTATGATTTGTGACCAAGTTAATTGTGACTTGGTGTGAATAAGGAGATTGATGGTTGATGATGATGTGTACATCCTTGATTATAAATTGTGAATTATGCATAGTGATGAATTGTATATGAGCATGTTGAGTTTTATATGATGCAAACGTGATTTTATATGATAATATAAAAATTGATGCAAGAGGCATGATTGAAATATGATAATTCTTGATGTTTGTTAGGCAAGAGAGTTGATGAGCATGTGAGATAATTGTGAATTATATATATGAACTTTTGAAATGTATTTTCTCATGAGCATGATCATATGGCGGGAGTTCATCTTAGTGAAAGAGTTAGCGGTTATGCAAAATCCATATAGTACTTGGCTATTAACTAATAATCTTAGGGGTTATAGCCGCTACTTATCTTGTAATGTATTGTAGCATTGTTTCTATTAAGGAACTTGACCCAACTGGCCTACTTGGAGTTTTAGGTAGAGCTAGTTTTGAGTATGACACCCCATAGTGTGTGATTTGGGGGAAACTGTGTTCATAAGTGAGTAAGGTAACCTTGACCCAGTAGCCCCTCATGATATAATTAAAGCCTTGGGTAGTCTTACCACATGGATGATCCCTTCTGGCTGTTGGCCCACGGATTTCATGTCAAAGGAAATAAGGGGGGATATAAGGAAGAGATTAATCATGCATTATTATTATCATGCCATTTGAGTGATTGATAGCTGTGTTGAGAATATGATTATAATTGTAAAAATGAGAACATGTAGTAATTATGTGAATAATGTATATGTGGCCATTTATGCAAACTTTAAACTTGACTTTATTCTTGAGATTATTCATATGATTTAGATGTTACTGTGATTAACATGTTACTAATGTGATTATTTACATGGTCACCTTGATAAACTTATTAGCCACTTGTATTCATGATTAATTACTATGCATTTGTATAACTTAGATGTACCTTAGTTACTGAGTGGTTGTACTCACCCCTCTCTTTTAACACATTACAAGAGCTAGCTCATCTCAGAAGAACAGAGGAAAGGAGCATTAGGTTGAGTGATAATAATTACTTTTGTAGGCCTTTTTCTTTTTATTTTGATATGTGTATTTAGTTTATGATATTGCCAACTAGGATCATATATTCTTGATCCACTTGCATTATGGCTTTTGTATTGTGTGGAAATGTATTTTGGGCCTTGGGGAATGTGGTTTGGTGTTGTGCTATATTAACGGGCTAAAATATTTGTGCAAGTAAAAATAGTTAATATCTGCATAGATTGAGAATTTGAATGTTGTTATGGTCTCCCTTTGTGTTTTTGATGTTTAAGGGTGAGCAGTTGACATTAATTATATGTGAATGAAAAGAAAAAAAAAAGTTCATGCATATGATGGGCTATTGATGAATAGATGATATATAGAGTATGATGAATATGTAATAGTCATTGTGATAAATGTGGTTGAGACCTTGGCCCCCCGCTACCAGTTATGGAAGGGTTTGAGTGGCCAAGTGTTATGTTTGTAAATATGTATACATGTATTATGGAGTAAGGCATAGAGAAAAAATAAGGAGGGAAGCTTTTCTCCCTTATTGATGTGTTCCCTTTATCATGCTTCCGCATATGTCTAATTAAATGATATGAGTTCTTGAAATATTTTAAAAACTTGGGATCCTTTTGTGTTGAGTCGTTTGTGAAAATACATGTTAAGAATTTATTTAGGTTAATCTCTTATAGGACAATCCTTTTGGGTTAGTCTTTGATTTACTATAGTTAGTCTAATGATTAAATCCTAATTTAGGACACCCTTTACACCCCTCTTCCAAGGTAGAACCCAAAACTCTGAATTTATACTCAATGATGACCAAGCATTAAGTAGTAAATAAGCACAAAATTAAGTCAATGAAACTAAAATAAATAGTTCAACCATGCTCTATTCTACAAATTAGTTTATAGCTACCTTAGATTAAGAAAAAATTAGCCACTCATAGCTCTAATGACGACAACTATCAACAATATATATGTCAAAACAAAGAGAAGAAGGAAAAGAAATGATTAATCAAAGCAATTTTAAGCTAAATCCTTAATTTTCTTCTAAACTCAAGCTTCTCCAACCCTCTTTGGCTCTTTTCATTAGTTCTTTAATTGTAAAATTTGCAAAGTCTTGTATGATTCTCATATTTATGAAATACTTTGAAATAAAATCATTTGCTTTTTTTTTGTTGGTTAAAAAAGGAAAGTAGAATGTGTACTTTTTCTTTGTTATGTTCTTAGCAAATGGTTTAAATACATTGAATTACAAGAGCTTATTAGTACCCTAACAACTTGAAAGAGTGGTCACAACAATATTGACAAATTATCTATCATGAGACCTTTACTTTTACAACAAAATTCAAACACAAATCTTTAAGGTGTTAAACCCTAATCAGGTCCAATAGTTAAATAAACTAGTAATCCAATGGACTAGTTTAACTGTCTAGCTCATATGTAGACACCCATTGTAGAAAGTAAATGACAAATTTTTAAATTAAAAAAAAAATTATTTTCTTTTCATCGGGTTCAGATATACTCAATGAAGAAAGTAATTAAGTATTTTCATAAATTAAAAATTTAATTATGTTCTGCAACGACTTAAGTGAAAACCGATGTAGAAAGGTCTTATGACATTGGTTAAACAAGGGAACCGATGTCATATGTGCTTTAAAAAACCCTCGCACCTATCTTTATCTTCATGTTGCAACCAGTTCTTTCACCGTCATCTTTGTCTTCACTATTCCGAGACAGTGTCTCCTCTATTCAAGACCTAAAAAACCTTCCTTTTCAACGTCATGGTCCTCTCTGATTGAATCTTCCTCACCCTTATCCCATTTTGTCTTCTCCATCTTCTCAAATTTGTCCTATATATTTTTCTTCCTCAACCCATGGGTCTCCTCCTCCTTCTCAAACTCAAGGTAAGCATTGTCTTCTTTGCTAGTTTTGATTGATGGGATTTTTCGTTGCTTGTATTTGGTTGCTTTTCATTTGGGTGTTCAATAAGTTTTAGAGGAATGTAACTTTTTTATGAATTAATTGATTTAAATTCATTTGAAATATGGTTGCCCTTGTGAGGTTGTGTTGGAATTATTATAAAATATTAAATCGCTGATTTTAATTTTAGCTTTTAGCATGTTTTATATATTGGAACCTTAAATATAATTGAACTGATTGATTGATAAAAAATTAATTTCTTGAGTTTAAAATTTTAACTAGATCCAATTTATAAGGAAGACCTTGCCAAAATTTTGACTTAGGAGCTAGAAGCATGATTTAGTTGTTTGGAGCTTTGAGTTTGATTTAATGAAAACTTTGTGAGAATTATGAATGGATTGTTATAGATTGCCTTTTATTTGAATTTTCACTTAGGAGACTCTGCCATTATTGCTTTGAGGTTGATTGTTATGGATTGCCCATATGGACTGTTGTTCAGACGGATTATTGTTGTTGTTGAAATTTTGGATTGAGAATTTTTTTGGGTGGCCAAAATTTTAAGGGCCACAATTTGCTGAAATTTGTACAAACTTGTTAAGAGGGGCTGAAATTTGGATTGGGTATTTTTTGTTGTTAATGTTTTTCACTTGCTGATAGACTTACTTCTTAGTCAAAGCATTTAGAGAATGATTGCATTCGTAGTAGCCATGAAAAGTTTTTTTTAATTTAAAATAAGGGTGATCTCATTTAAAAATTTTTTAATGGTCAAAGTAGACTGTTTTCCTTTTATATTGAATATGATCGTAGGATGTGTCTTGTTTATAAATTGACATGCTTTGTAACTCTTAATACTATACCTAAACAATTCATACATGCAGGAAAATTGTTTATATATTGGGTTGGGAAAAAATAAAATTCGAACATGGGAAAACATGCATTGTGAGCTAACCCGATAGTTCTTGCCTTAACACTACCAAGCTAAGATAGCTTTATCCAGCCACAAAATCTTTAACAAAAAACTCTTTTGTAGAGAAGTTTACCTGAGAATTCGAAGAGCATATGAAAAAATATGATATCCAAGAGGAACAAATGATAGCTCGTTACTTTTGAAGGATTAAATACGCCCAACAAGTTCAACTTTAAATCTTTAATAGTATTGGCCTTTAGACAATGTTATTCTTCTGGCTATCCACATTAAGAAGCATCCACTTAGAAGCACTCCAAAAGGAGTCTTTATTTTTTTAATTATTCTTTTTCCGGAATGTTTATTTTTAATTTTTTTAATTCTTTTTTACATCTAAATTGATAATTAAAATGATAATATATTAAATATAGAAACATTTAAATTTATATATTGTTCAAGTTCATAAAATATTAATTTAAATTTTGAATATAATTGCGTACTTTTACTTAATTATCAATTTAAAAGTTTTTACATTTTATAATTTAATTATAATATTATTTTATATATTACATTTAAAATTTAAATTTTTATTTTCAAAAATATTAATTATTTATGATTAATATAATTATTTAATTAATATAAGAGTAATTATTTATACTTATTTATCACTAACTAATTTTATATTTTAATTTTTTATAATTAATGCTTTCGGAGCGCTTCAACAGGGAAGTTCTTTGAACGCATATAACTTTCCGGAGTGCTTCCAGCGTTTGTTTTTCATTTAATTATTGTTGTTTCCTATAAAGCCTTCCAGAGCACTTTGAAAGGCTAAATATACCAAAGCACTAAAAGAAGCACTTTAATATGTTCCATCTCATTTTTTTCATAGTGTTTTTTCTTTAAGCACTCCGACATGGGCTCTCCTGTAAGCTCTCTTTTGTATTAGCGAAGGTCCTCATTTGGTAGCGCTTATTCTTTAAACGCACATGTTAAGCCATCCAATACTTCAAATCCACCATCAAAAGCTACAAATGCATCTAGTTCCAAAGTGATCAAGTGCTTTAAATGTCAATGATTTGGTCACATAGCTTCGAAGTTCCCCATTCGCGAGGTTGTTACCAATATTGAAGAGAAAGTAGATCAAGAAGTATCTCAAGGAAAAAGAAGTTGATGGAAAAGAATTAGTGTATAATGAAGAGATCTTCATAGCAAATTGTGGTGAATCACTGATGACTAGACAAAGCTTGCATACAACACAGGCAAAAGATGAATCATGGATGAGGCATAGCATCTTCCACACTCGCTGCATTGATAGTGGAAGCTAGAACGGTTTAACATAGCTCAGGGAAAAGTTCAATTTATTGTCATTGATAGTGGAAGCTAGAATGGTTTAACAAGAACAATGAGGCAAATTTTGCTAAATGATGCTTTATTTCTTTCTCAATTGGCCAAAAGTATCGACACTACCAAAAAGGAAAAAAAAACAACGAAGCTAAAATTTACTAATGGAATGTTCCATCACTAAAAAATCAGTCACTATTTTGTTACGAAATAATTTTATTGATGGCATTTTGTGTCAGAATGTTTCAATTGCTAAAAATTTCATCATTATTTCATTGCAAAACTGTTAAAAATAATTTAGTGATGGAATTTTTGATGGAAATGCTAGTAGCTAAATTTTAGGATACTTTATTCTCATTTTGTGATGGCATTTGTGAAGGAAAATTCTGTCATAATTTTTCTGCTAATTGTTTTAAATTTTATTATATAATTTATAATATATATTTATATATAATTTTTTTATAATTTATTCTTATGCTATAAATAGTTTAATAATTATAATTTATCATTTTAAAATATTTAGATATCAGTAATAATTATAGTAATTTTAATTATATATTTTCTATAACATAGTAACATACCAAATTATTGTTATTTAAAAATAAAAATATTACATATTATAAAAATTATAATATAATATATAGTGAAAATAAAAAATTTGTTCATTTTAATATTAAATTTTCTACCAAAAATAATTTTTAAAAAATATAATATAATATAAATAATTATTACATAATAATTAATTTATTTTATTAATAATTAAAAATAATGTTAAATAAATATATTTAAACTATATATTTATTGATATATATATATATCTTTATCTGTGCAGTTAAATATTATATATTTAATTTATCAATTAAAGACTAAAGATATTCTTTAGCTCAACTGGCAATAAAGTTAAACGCAATGGCCTAACGAAGTTGTAAGGTTGTGGATTCAAAGTTGGTCAAGGCATATTTGAAGTTACTATATGATGTGGAGGTGACATGGTAGGGATGTAGTGACGTGAATATGACGTGGTAGGGAGGTGGTGATGAGATGACATTGGCCTATCGGGTGATGTGACAATGGTGAGTTTTTTATGAAGCTTTCATTTGTTGATGGATTAGCGACGGAATGCATTCTGTCACCAAATTGGAATAGCTTACCCTTGTTTAGTGATAGAAATTTTCTGTCGCTAATTTCGTCACTAATTAGTGATAGAATTTAGTAACAGTGTTTTTATTGATGGACTTATTCTATCACTAATTCCATAGTTGACCCATTTAGTGACAGGATTTGTAATCCATTGTTTTTTTTTTTGTAGTGCAAGATGAAGTATGGTGTGATAACCTTCCTATCGATGATTGCCATCCTTCTAAGAACAACCTAGCAAGATGGTTATTTTACTTTATCTAAACATAATATGAACACCTACTCATTCTTGAAGAATAGGGTGAGCTTCAAGCTAATGCCATTGTCTTGAATTGAGATTAATCAAGGTAAAAAGAATGCAATTAAAGCTTTTGTGTCTTTAGTTTCCAAGAGGTAATAGAGGTTAGGAGCAGATCTAGAAGCAAAATTTGAAGAAACTAAATTTGACTCATAGGCAGTCCCATCTAACTTGAGTTGGATGATATTTCATGTTATTTCATCACATTTTCCTTAGATTCTAATCCATTTTGGCTCAATTGTGTATGCTTTATTGCCTAAATTAGGAAAATGTGCATTTTATTTTGGGTTTATATTCTTAGCTTTAATTTGATGTTTTTAGCCTAATTTTATGTTATTTTGGTTGAAATTTCGATTAGAAGCATTTTTGGAGCTTTGTGGATATTTTTGGAAGGCTTTTGGATGAAGAAATCAAGCACAAAATGAATGATTTTTGTTAGCTGCAAAAACAGTGCAACATTGCCAAGATCGTCCAAAGTCGTGACTTTTGTTCGCAACTTTCCTCGCTGTCCAAAAACACTACGTTTAATTGGTTGGCTAGGACACATATAAGCTGAGAGCTCGACTCAAAATGCATTCTTCAGACTTTTAGACACATTTGGAGCTTGGTTATGCTAGGGTTTGGGCATTAGAAGAGTTGGGATCAAGAGATTGAAGCTTTAAAGACATTGGAGTTCTTCTTCTTTGGTTTTTCTATTCTTCTTCCCTTTCCTACCTTGTAATCTAAAATAGATCCACTTATTTTGTATATTTGTACCTTGTGGATGATTATGAGTGGCTAAACCCTTTGTTCTAAGATTATTTAGAATCCTTGTATGGATTAACACTATATTTCTCCTCTTTTTTTGTGATTAATAATATATATGTGTTTATTTTACTCTTTCCTTAATACTTCTAAGTGATTAGCTACCATTTAGATATTGAGTTCACTTAATTGATGCTTGAGAGGGTTAGGTTAAGTGTAGAATTTGGGTAAAATTGTGTAAGAACTTGATATTTGCATGTTGAATGGATGGTTTTGCTAGTAAGATAGAGATATACTTGCTAGCCTTACATAGCCACATTAGGGTTGGTGTTTAAAATTTGAGTTTTATTAATTGTAACAAGAGATTGAGCAATTAATTTAGCCAAACACTTGTTCATGACTTGAGAGAGCTTGTCCAAGTATTTTTAGAACTCTAGGTCAGCACTTATTTTCATTAAAAGCATTTATGAGAGGAGGTAATTTTGGTGTTATGAAATGCAAGAGCGATAAATAATCCTAAGTCTTAAATTGTGTTGGAAGTTTATGAATCACTCACTTTTCTTTATTTTTTAGTGTTAGCTTCATAAGCAAAATTATTTTTACCTAACTTTGTATAGCTCAACTTGATCAAATTTGCTTAGTCTTTTGCTTGATTATAGTTTTTAAACAAATCCTCGAGGGAAAGATGCTTTACTCATTTTATATTACTTGCTACGACCCGTGTACTTGCGATGAGCAACATATTGACATAACACCCCATTAACCTCATTATAACATCCTTATTAATTTCCATATCTATCATTAACTTTGCCTCCATAACCCCTCATTAACTTGTGTAACCTCCCTCATTAGGATATGTTACGTAGCCCCTTTTTAAGTTGTGTAGCCATTTTATAACATCTATTTAGCTTTAATCATGTTGCTTAAAATTTGGCTCTCCTAAGAATTGTTGAATCAAGTATTTTGATTATTATAAAACAAAGGGAAAGAGATTTGTTACTTGTGCAGATAAAATTATTATCATCTTAAGTAACACAACATCAAGAGTATGTAAAATAAGAGAAGACTTAGCTTTAATAAGTTTATTTATCTTTATCTTCTCTTAGAATTCCATGTGAAAACTTTTAAGAGCAAAATTCACTTTTCATGGTAAGAATGCATCATATCAGATATTGTCATAGGCTTGAACTTTATTGTTATGCTAACTACTTAGAATGCATTTAGTGTTCAAAGTATGATTCACACTTGTCTTGGCTAAGACATGTGTGTATTAGCCTTAGTAATTCATTATATATAGGATTTAGTGAATCTAATTGAAGCTTGGGTTAGAATTGATACTCACTTGAATTAGTGTCTAAAAGACTTGCTCTTCATTGTCCTCTAATTCACACCTATCCTGGATTGGACACGTGTATTTGAGTCCTTTAGTGAAAGCAAGTATTCTAAGTTTGGCTATAACTTGCTTGTGTTAGGTTGAATGCATGCTTGACTAGCACTTATTTAAGGATTTGCTTCTGTGATCTAATTCACATTTGAGTAAGATGCCATACACACTTGAATTAGTCTCAATGTGTCAACTTGAAGTTGTTTCTTAACCAATCTACATATGTCCCCCTGTATGATACACACTTGAATAGATTTTGTAACTTACAACTTTCAAGCCTAACTTATAGAGCCTTGGACTTGAACAAACTAATTCAAGTTTGTCTCAGTGGTCATACTTGCATGTTTTACCTTCTAAAGAATCCATATCTTATACACACTTGTATCAGAGAGTATCCATGCATGTTTGAGTTCATAATAGAAGTTAGGAGCTTCTGACTCTTAATACAAAGTTGTCTTAGATAGCCTATACACTTGAAATAGCATAAAGTGAATCAAGCCATGTTAAGTTGGTCCAATTCATGTGCATCCTTAGTCTAATACACAATTGAATCAAGTTCTAACAATACATTAGAGTTTCATTGTGCTCATTATTGCCCTTAGTTAGAGAGAATTTTAATTGAATAATTTACATACTTAAAATTCTTGTAAAAGTAAAGGAGAGATTCCACTTATAATCAAAAAAGGTTGTTTTCTTAGGAAAAAATCTCTCTAGTGTAGTGAGTGATTGTAATAGCTCACAAGTATTCAAATCAAACTTGTGGATTGTTGTAATAACCTGAATAAAATAAAATAAAAATAAAATAAAGGTATCATAATTTGTTTAACGTGTGTTTTTATTAATGTTGGGAACAATTATAACAATAAGGAGTGTTGGTATAGTAGAAATGTACATGTAATTAATTTACTTGGGTCCAAGTTTGAATCTGTTGAGGCTTAAAAAAAAAGGCAGTTCATTTTTTATTTTTTATCAACTTCTAAAATTACCAAAATGCCCTGTCTCAACTAGATTTTTATTTCTCTCACTTCTTGTTTTCTTTAGGCATTCTGAGACTAGAGATAGTTGGAGAACAGAGTCCAAAATCCTTGCCCTATCATCTATCAATTTTTGCCTTCTTCCTTCTTAATCACCGATTGCGTCATCGTCCGTATGAGCTCGCCATTGTCATGAGTTCCTTCCTTGATTCTTTGTTATTTTCTCTTCTTGTTTTCCATGGGTTCACACTGTAATGCTTCTTGTTCCTTCCTATTTTTGTTGCTATAATCTAAGTTGATTCATGGAAGGGCAAGCACACAAGTTTCCAGGTTACCTGCTGGAGGTCTATTGCTGAATCTTTCTCCTTGTTTAGTTGAGGTTCTATTTCTTCTCCCTTTTTGTGTATCTCTGATTCATAAAAAAAAGGGTAATGTTATACCTCGACTTAGATAGGTGAGCTGGCAAGTAATGTGGATGGTGATGAGCTGGTGTCTAATACAAATGATGCTGCACCTCAATAGCTGATTTCAGAGGCACCATGTAAAAGCATTCGTGCTTGTAGAGTCAAGTGAAAATACAGAATGCACTTGATGGATATAATAGTATTGAATGGGATAGGGGGTAATGATTGGGTTGTTAAGTTCGTTATGATTAGTCTCTCTCTTACTATACTCTCTCTCCCCCTAAACTTTCCCCTGTGCTTTTTTCTCTTTGAGTCATTTTTTTACCCTGTTATTGTGGAACGTATGACTGTGGCTTGCTGAATAATATAGATATTTGATCATATCCTGTTATTTCTTTTTTGTGATTTGTGAGTTTGTGACAAAAGGCACTTTCATTTAGAGTTGAACATGGCTAAAAACACATGTTTGAAGGAATTCACCAACAATGTGAGGACACTTCAAGGTGATTTGCAGAGTATTAGAGAATTTGTTGACAAGTTCAAAGATGCTAGCAATTCTTGGATGGAATATCTAGAGACTGCATTAGGGGATTTCATAAGGAATCCATATCCCAGATTGACAAAGATGGAGATTGTGTTAGATACTTTAGTTAGCAAATTAAATGTTCGAGTTGACAAACTTGAATTAAGAGTTGATTCTTTACTCCACATGATTGAGAAGATGTATCGAGAGTGAATCAACTAAGGTGTTTCAACTTAGGGGTTATGATAGTAGCAGCACGTTCAACCAGAACCTACAATGCTAGGTAAAAATTGACATCATGAGTTTCGATGGTACTGACCCATATGGGTGTATTTTTCGTGCTAAGCAATATTTCACATTCTATCATATGATGCCATCTCAACATATCATCATGGCTTCTATACACAGAGAAGGGACTTTGTTACATCTATGATGAGAAGTTCACTCCTAATCACCGATGTACTAACCGTCAGCTTATGTGGATTTAAAATGACTGTGAATCAATAGAGTTAGAGAATGCTGTGATATATCATTATATTTCCCTTCAAACATATAATGGTACACCTAGCCGAACAACGATTCATTTCTTTGGCAACATCAAGGGTGCAACATTGTAGGTGTTGCTCGACGGAGGAAGCTCCAATAGTTACATTTACCCTTAAGTTATGGATCAATTGAAATTACTTGTGGAGCCAACCAAACCCATGAACATGCTGGTTGGTAATGAACATATCATAAAGGGAATAGGCCTGGTATATGAATCACTTGTTTTAAATTTGTGGTCACACTATACAAATTGTCGCTTTTATGCTATAAATTATAGATTCAAATGTTATAATTGGGTCTGATTGGTTAGCCACACTTGAGCCACATGTAGCAGATTATAGTCAAGCTTCCATCAAGTTCTTGCTGGGCAAAGAGTTCATTATGTTAATGGGTTGTCAAGAAGCCTAATGTTCTATAGCTCATTTTCATCAATTCTAAAGGCTTCAAGAGACTCACTCAGTTAATGAGATGTACTTCCTGTAACTGGTAAAAGTTGATGACACATAAGTCATACTAGAGGTTTCAATTCCTAATGAATTGGCAAAACTACTTCATCAATGTAGAATTGTTTTTGAAACCCTTATGATCTTCTAGATCGTGTGACCATCAGATAATGCTTCAACCTAACGCCGGTCTTGTGAAAGTTAGGCCTTATTATTATCCTTATAGTCAAAAAACAAAAATTGAGCAAATGGTTAAAGAACTACTATAAGATAGGTTCATTCAACCTAGCGTGAGCTCTTTTTCAACACCAGTATTATTAGTTAAAAAGAAGGATGGTTTATGGCAAATGTGTCTTAACTATCAAGCTTTATATGAAGTCACTGTGAAGGACTCTTTCCTAATGCCCATAGTTGATGAACTGCTTGATGAGTTAAGAGGCTCTCAATATTTTTCTAAATTGGATTTACGTGCAAGGTATCACCAAGTCTAGATATATGAAGCTAACCATAAGAAAATTGTGTTTCAAACTCATCAAGGACTTTATGAATGGCTTATTATGCCTTTCACTTTGGAAAATGCCTTTTCCACCTTTCAAGCTTTAATGAACTCTATGTTTAAACCTTATTTACGCAAATTAGTACTTTTTTTGATGAAATATTGGTGTACAGTGCTTCTTAGTCCTTGCAACTAAAGCATGTGGATCAGGTACTACAGAAACTAGCCTAACACTAGCTATTTATGAAACTACCTAAGTGTTCTTTCAGCCAAACACAAGTAGATTATTTAGGGCATGTGGCAACTGTATAAGGCATAGCCATAGATCCAGCCAAGGTGATTGCAATACGAGAATGATTGATCCTATAGAATGTGTCTCAACTAAGGGGATTCTTGAGTTTGGCGAGATATTACCGTCGCTTTATTTATAAGTTTGCTCAAATTGCAATACCCCTCACCAAACTTCTCTAGAAGGATAGTTTTTAGTAGACTGAGGAGACAACTAATGTATTTTCTACTTTTAATCAAGCATTAACTGAGGCTCTAGTTTTGGCACTACTTGATTTTTCTATGCTTTTTATTATTAAAATTGATGCTTTTAGGAGTGCCATAAAAGTTTTTTTTAAGTCAGAATGGTCACCCGATTGTATACTTTTCTAAATAACTATCACTAAGAGTGCAAGCTCAGTTTGCTTATGTACAACAATTATTTGCCATCACTCAAGTTATTGTAAAATTCAACCATTATCTTTTCAATCATCCATTTGTCATCAAGATAGATCAAGAAAGTTTAAAATATTTAGACCACTAAATACTACAAATGCTTGAACAAGAGTTGTATCTTCCCAAGCAATTGGGTTACAAATTTACAATAGAGTATTGCCCTGAAAAGACCAACTTAGCAGCCGATGCGTTGTGTCGTATCACTTACATGGCTTTACATCAGTTGCATTCATCTTTGTTTAAAGAAATATTAATAGCTACCCATCCGTCTCCTGCGTTATAAACAACTTTAAAGCCTAGTTGAAACTGAGCCCACTTCCCATCCTAACTACCATATATGGGATGATGTCTTATACTTTCATAATAGGATAGTTGTACCTCATGAGAACATAGTACTCATGAACCGTATATTGATTAAGTTTCATTCCTTTGCCTTTGGTGGATATGTGAGTGCTTTACGCACATTTCATTACCTCATGGCAAATGTTTATTGGCTGAGTATATAAGTATATTTAGACTTTTGTTCACAATTGTTTGATCTATTAGAGAGCTAAGGTGGCCTAGGTGTCTCTAATAAGTTTATTGTGTCCTTTCCCTATTCCTTCTTAGATTTGGGAATCTGTGGCTATGGACTTCATTGCTACCCTGCCCCTGGCACGTCAATATACAATAATCATGGTAGTTATTGATCAGCTTTCAAAATATGCTTACTTTGCTCCTTTGAGAGCGAATGATACAAGTCAATAAGTTACTAAGATCTTTTCCAGAATGTGATCTGTTTTCATGGGATGCCTTGAATGATCATTTTTGATAAGGATAAGGTGTTTACTAGTTTGTTTGGCATGCTCTGTGTCATTTGCAAGGCATTCAATTGCAGATGAGTTTTGTGTATTAACTAGAGATGGATGGCCAATCTAAAGCTCTGAATCATTATTTAGAGGTGTACCTGAGATATTATGTTTATCAGTGTCCTTGACGTTGGTTGGAGTATCTACCATAAGCTAAATATAGTTACAACACCTACTTCTTTATCTATTGGCATGACACCATTTAAGGTGGTTTATGGCCATGAACCATCACTTCTTATTTGTGATTATTCGGTGTCTGACACTGCTCCTAGTCTTCATACTTAATTAAGAGAACGTGATGCCTGGCTTACTTCTTTCAAACTTAATATTCAACATGCTTAGGCTCGCATGAAGTGCTATGCATATCGCCACCATCATGTGGAAGTCTTCAATGAAGATGATTTTGTATTCATAAAGCTTCAGCCTTATCACCAGCATTCGGTTCATTTCAGCCACTATCAGAAATTGGGTTTAAAGTTTTTTGGTCCTTTTAAGGTGCTGTAGTGCATTGGTACTGTCGCTTATTGTCTTGAATTGCCAGTACATGCCCGTATCTATCCTGTGTTTCACGTTTCTCTTTTAAAGTATTGTTATGGTTTAGTTGACTCAACTTATATACCTCTTTCACTGCTCACTGATGTCAAAGGTCTCATGATTCAACCACTTAAGGTTCTTCAGGTGCGCACTATCCGATAGGGAGGAGGTTGGAGCCCACAAGTTCTTATTCACTGGGATGGCTTGAATGAGCACACATGGGAGGATGTCAAGTCACTTCTCCATGATTACCCATCATTTGACCTTAGGGACAAGGTCAAAACCATAGAGGGAGGTATTGTCACACCTCAACTTTAGACAAGTGAGCTAGCAAGTAATATGGATGGTGATGAGCTGGTGTCCAATGCAAATGACGTTGCACCTCAGTAGGTGATTTTAGAGGCACCACGCAAAAGAATTTGTGCTTGTAGAGTCACATGGAAAATACATGATGCACTTATGGATTGAATAGTATTAAATGGGAGTAATGATTAGGTTGTTAATTTTGTTATGATTAGTCTCTCTCTTGCTATACTCTCTCCCCCTTAAACTTTTCTCTATGCTTCTTTCTCTCTGAGTCATTTTTCTACCCTGTTATTGTGGAATGTATGACTATGGCTTACTGAATAATATAGAGAGTTGATCATATCCTGTTATTGTCGTTTTGTGATTTGTGAGTTTATGACAGGGGGCAACTTTGATATCTTCTTCTTCTTTTTCTTCTTCCATTGTTGGTCCTTTTGTGCATGTGAGTGTGTTCTATTGTTGTGTGTGAAGTTGCAAATTTTGTTCTAGCTACTCTAGCTGTCTATGTAGTGAAAGAAAGAAGAAATTTAAATTGAATTAGAAACATTTTTATGCTTGTGAGTGTGGATTGATATGAGTGTGTGAAAATTCAGAATTTGAGTGTGTGTTCTGATGCTGCAGTGTTGCTATAAGGAAGAGACAATTCAAATATTAAGCTAGAAACGTATCTTAAAGCTTGATAATGATATACTCATGGGTTATAATTTTTGAGTTAAATTCATTGTTGATTTAATTGATTGGTATAGAAGATTTGGTTGGGATAAAGTGGGATAGACAAGCTGAGAGATGATACTTGTAGAATGATGACTATAAAATGTTGTTAAAAGCCTTGTTAGAAGAAATTGAACTTGGTTTTGAATATTTTGAAATTTCTTGTGTCACCCCAAAAATCAAGTGTGACTAGGAGGAAATATGGGTACAAAACTCACATCTCTTAAATCTTGATAAGAGAAACTTCTAGGTTAATACTTGAACACATTAATAGGATGATTAAATTTTCTTTTTTGCAATATTAAATTAGATATTCACTTTTAAAATAAATATGAGGGTCTTACCTGTGGTTTATGTGGAAAACCTAAATCAAAGTCCAACATAAGTATAAAGTTCAAAATTTCCTCAAATTAGGATTTATCTAAAGTAATCCTTCCGCTTCAACTCAGCAATAAAACTCCTCAATAGACACCTCAAGACACAAGTTCAACTATACCATCTAAGATCAAAAATATCTTTCCGAGTGAATAACGTCCTAATAATAAATAATTGAACATGAACAAAAGGAAAGTTTGAAACAATAATGCGATTCAAAGAGGCAACGATTTTCATAAAAATTTAAAAAATCTTCAAAAATAAAAGAATTTTATAAAGTTTAAATAAATCTCGAACTATTAAAATATCATATCAATATTATTATCACTTGATTGCAAGAAAGTAAATAAATAAAATAAATAATTGTAAATAGTTTACTAATTAAAAACTAATGGAATGTCAAACCATCAAATAATTAAATTTATATTATAGGGACTTATCAGAACAATTAATAAACATGAACACACAGTCCACGAGAGTAATAACCAAACGCGGCTCTTGCCACGAAGACAAATGTTGACACATAATCCATGAGGGTAAGTAACCAAACACAGTGAAGCACACAAATAAATATGATCATATAGTTCACGAGGATAAGTAACCAACACAGCTAAAGCTATAAAACAAATGTGAGTACGATGCTCATGAATAACCATCCCTTCGTTCCACATGCGTTGGCCGTCGCACGGGGCTAGCACATCCTATGAACACCCTGCTAGCTAGGTGTACCATGGCATGCTAGGGTTAACAGAACTGCCGTTAGTAACTAATATTTTGTATAAAGTCCTCTTAAAATTCATTTTCAAACATGCGAGAAAATCATCACTTTCACAAAAATTTTCTCTTTTCAATATCAAACTCGCATGAACTGACTAAAACATCAATTCTTTCAAACATGAAAACTCACAATTAATATTTCATAAACTTCTCCATCAATTTTCATGATTGTCTTCATTGAATAAAAGAGTACTAAAATTTAAAAACTTATTTTCGTCAATCTAATAAGTATATATCATGACTGCAAGAAGTAAAATAAATTTAATTAACAAAAGGAGCTAATGCAAGAGAATATATAATATCTATAAATTATTAAATCAATATTTTGATAAAGAAAATTTTTTAATTTATAAATTAATTGGGACATTATCCACTTACCTGTAATATTCTCGAGTGTAAATTCACTCTTTACAGTCAAATCTTTCTTCTTCTAAGCATCCTATTCAATATACAAGATAATTTAATGATCTGTTACTTGAATTTAATAAACTCTCTTACACACACACACACACACACTCTCTTACACACACACACACACACACTTGTGTATATATATACCACCGTTAATCATGTTAAAATTTCAAAGTTCTTTTATCACACATTTTTCAAAGTTTTTCTATCACATGTTTTATCGAACACCTTAGGTGTGTTTCCAAAATCAAATCTTAAAACAACATTATCATGTATAACCACCATGCAATTTCTCAAAAGCCAATTCGTCTCACAATAGCTTTATAAAAAAAATCTTCACAAAACTCAAGTTAAATCCATGGATAATTAACACCTAAACCAACTATGGGCTTATAAAAGTTAATGAAATATCTAAATGTTTTCATTCCAACAGACACTTTATCAACATCTTGTAGCTATCATTGCTTAAATCATAACAAGAAGTTCATTTCTCTTTTAATCTCCTTATAACACACAATAAAATTTTATTCGGCCTCCTACAATTCCAACAAACTTCCTTCTAACATTACTACAACATTCAATAGATATTCCGAACATCATAATACATACATAACAATTCAGTACTTAAATTATCAAAAAAGTTATTTTCTTTAAAAATCTCTATTTGTAATTTCAATTTCCTTTTAAGCATTTTATTGAATATCTTATATGCATCCAAATTCAAATAAATAGCAAGCCTCTTCATCCTTAACATCCTTTCCAAAATCTCTCAACATCAATATTTAGCTTAACCAACTGAAATCATGCACAACATCAACTGAAATTGCCACATAATTTCTATTTTATAAGGAAAAAAATCATAACAGCAACAAGAAAAACAGGGACGCATCAATTCAGGGAAGAATAAGCATGATTCACACTGCTATTAGGGTCATACTCACGTAAGAAGAAAGAATCAACACTTTACCTCAACTAAAGCACAGTATTAGATGCAACACCATACTTCACGGATCACACAAAGAAGAGGAGAAGAGCTTCAGCTTGGCTGCCCCAAGAAAAAGAAACAAAACTGAAATTATAGATTGAAAAGAGGAAGGACTTAAGCTTACTAAGCACATACACATGGACATTCAATTGTTGAGAAGGAAAGGAAGAAGAAAGATTAAACATGCACACACCTTCGGCAGCCACGCAACAGAGCATAAACAAAGAACTTCAACTACTTTACTGGACAGAGACAGAAGAACAGCCAAGGAAAGTGACGGACACATGCTGGTGGTGAAGAGACAAGCACACCGACGGCAAGATGAAGCCTACACGATGGGAAAGACGGAGAGAAATAGAGACAGACGTGAATGTTTTCTTTCACTCTGTTCTCTAGCTTCTAACTGATAAGGAGGGGGAAGAGTATTATATAATAAACTCCTTGCAAAATGTACCAACTAAGACCCAAAGTTTGGGAGTTGGCTTCTCTCTATTTTCTCCCCTCTCCATTTCCTCTCCACTCCTCATATCAACCATTGGATCTATTTTTCAACGGTTCAGATTTGATGTTTCATAAAATTATTATTAAATATAAAATTTTATAAAAAATAAATATAATAATAATTTTATGAAACATCAAATCTAAACCATTGAAAAATATATCCAATGGTTGATATGGGAAGTGGAGAGGAAATGGAAAGAAGCTAACTCCCAAAGTTTGTTAGGAAAAACTAGTGCCCCACCAGATTTTTATTGTTATTATTATTATTTTATTATTTATTTGTTTTTATTTATTTATTTTTAATAAAAAGGGTAATATAGTAATCTCACCAATGGCTGAAAAAATAAAACACCCCTCAAACATCAGCAAAACTTGAACCACTGACCAATAGATGAATTACTAACACAATTTCCACCATTACACCCAACATTCTCTCTTGTCTTATTTGTTCCATGAATTAATGAAATACAATCAACAACTTATCATTAGTTTTAATCTTACTTAAATTCCTAAGTCATTATAATTTACTCCAAAACTTTAAATAAAATACATTCAAAATTTCTTATCATAAATTTTTAATTCTACTAAAATTCTAGGGTTAGAAAAATTTAAGTCAAAATACCAAGAGAAAAATTTTATCAATTAATTAATTAATTTATCTTAAATTTTTCTGAATTTACATCAACTCCTCTTTTGATGCTTAAATAAAATTTATTGCATTGTTTGAAGTTCTTAAATTTTTTTTGGTCATGATAAAACCTTTATCATTTATTTCATTTTTACTCAATTTCTGGAGTGTTACATTACCACTAAGCTACCAATCCACTGTTATGTCTACTTCAAAAATTAATAAGATGCATTTAAATCATATAATTATAGATTTTAATTTAAGTTAAATTTTGAAGTCATTACATCTTGGTTCTTGGGATTTGTATGATTAGTGATAAACTGTTGGATGTTTTAATTGAATGGTTAGAAATAATAAACCTAAAGTAATTGTTGCAAAGCCTAAAGAAATTTTGCCTCAAGTAAAGAGAGTGGCATGGCTAAAGCTATATGGAGGAGGTTAATAAGATGAATGAAAATACTTGGGCCAATTCTAAAGTATGAATTTTAGTTTTGAAATTTTAAATGATAGTGGTTGATTTGGAATTGTGTTAAAAATTAAAAATCTATTAAAATTTTGTTATTATATCTTTATAGGGTGTATGGAAGAAGATAATCCTAGTAGAAATTGAAAAAAATATTTTAAAAAATTAAAACTTCAACATGTAAGTGAATAACATCCCATTTAATTTATTTTAATAGTCTTTTATTGAAATATTTTACTCTTGCATGTTATATTAGTTTTGGAAATTATAGAATATTGATGAAGAATAATTAAATTTTGATATGTGCATTTATTTTTCTTCGAGAAATATATTTTCAAGCTTGATGAAGGCATTTTTGTGTTTATAGACTCTAGAATTTCTTGGTTACTCAATTAATGTAAACTTTTACATTAGCGATGAAGTATTATTTTGGCAAATTTTGAGATTTGAAGCAATTCATGTGAGTTTGGCATTAGCAATGTAAATCTTATTGTAAATATAACTATTGTTCTCACATGTTTGAAATGTGATTTTCAAGAAGACTTTAAACAAAACATTGCTGCTACGACAATTCCATTAGCTCGTAGCGTGCTGTG
Organism: Prosopis cineraria; assembly: GCF_029017545.1. NCBI lineage: Eukaryota > Viridiplantae > Streptophyta > Magnoliopsida > Fabales > Fabaceae > Prosopis > Prosopis cineraria. Next base: position 29,582 of record NW_026555621.1, on the reverse strand, counting down.
GTTAATAATTTGCTAGTTTGTTTTGTAGACTTGGTTCTCACGTTTGTTGTTCGTAGGCTTCATACCTGCATTTGATTTTCATGTCCTTAAGCTGTGTTTGGTTAATATTACCCTCGTGGACTGTGTGTCCATGCTTGTTTCATAGTTCAGGCTATGTTTGGTTAGTATTATCCTCATGGACTATATGTCCATACTTGTTTTGTAGTTCAAGCTGCATTTAGTTATTTACTTTCGTAAACTGTGTGTCCATGTTTGTCTTCGTGGCATAAGTTGTGTTTGGTTATTTACCCTCATAGACTGTGTGTCCATATTTCTTACCTATTTTGTTGAGTTCTCACAATTTAAATTTTGATTAACATGTATTTTCAAAATTTCAATGGTTTCAGTTAACATGTTATTTTGATTTATGTATGAATAATTTTTTTTCTTTAAGGGGGATAGAATAAAATGCTTCCAATTTATTCTCATTTTATGATAAAAATTTAGATATTTTTTAGTTATTATAATGAATTATTACCTTTCAATTATTGTACATGATTATTTAAGCTTATTATTTTTACTCTCTTAAATTTTATTTGTGAGGATCCTATTCACTAGAAAAATTTGTTTTGATCTCAGATTTATTAGCTAACATTGATCCCACTACTCATCTCTGAAAGGTGTACAAGTGTTTTGGGTGGAATTTTGTTTAACATTACGTCCACTTTATGTAAATAGTTTGATTTATGTATTTTAAGTTGGAAGTAAGATTATGTGCTTTATATAGTTTATAGTTAGAGTTTTTATTTTGATTTATATACTGTTTGCTGGTTGGAAAGAGTTGAGCTCTTGAATTATTTGATATTTTGATTGAATTAGTGTATTGTAGAGTTTTTGGAAAATTCTATTTACAATGGAGGTTTTGCTGAAATTTTTATGACTATGTTGAAATTTTGTTATAATAACTAATATCAAAAGTGTTATGATTTCAATATAAATTTGATTATATTTTAGAAACAAAATGAATTTATAATTTGAGGCTTACGAGGATGTTTGACATGATTCACATTTCATGCCGATCAAGCTTCATTTTCAAGGCGTGACAATTGTAGTAGCTCACAAGTGCATGATTCAAACTATGAAAGATGATGGAGAAATCTCAAATGCTTTGCTTGGAGACCAGACATGAGCTTAAGTGGTAGAGTTGGAATAAGATAAATCATAATTTACATATCTCTTCCCTCAACTCTTTATTTTTTCATATATTATAGTTTATGCTCTGTTTTTGTGTTAAAAATTTGAATTTGAAATATTTACGAGTTCTTAGTCAAACTTCAATTTAGAAATATTGATTTTAATCATTTTTATGCATATTAAGCTTGTAAAAATTTGATTAGCATATTTGCAAATGAAATTTAGAGCTTGAATTTGGTCAAACTTACTACTATACTTTGTTTTATTGGGAAAAGATGTTTAAAGTATCAAAAATTTGATTACCACCCAATTCATTTCTTTTTTGGTGTTGCCGTATCTAATAGTTGTAACAATTCTTGTAATTCAATTTATATAAACCATTGGCAAATTAAGCACATAACAAAAGAAAAATTGTACATTCTACTTTCTTTTTTAACCAAAAAAAAAAATTCAAAACAATGATTTTATTTCAAAGTATTTAAACAAGACAAGCATCATACAAGACTTTGAAAACTACACAATTAATAAAGATCAACAAAAGAATGAATGAAAACATTATGAATTAAAAGAATACAAGAATTTTTTCAAAAAAAAAAAAAACGAATACAAGAATATGTTAAACGAATTTCCATGGTCTTTATCCTTGGGAAATTGAAATCAACATTTGGGCATGTCCAGTGGTGGTGGTAGCATCTGCTCCTCGGGATTGTTACCATTCTTCACGATGAAAGTCATAGCCATTCCCCACGTCACATGACGCTCTAAATGACAATGCATGAACCATACACCTGCATATCCAGACCAAATTGAATCAATGTATAAGATCTAAAAATATAATCTTTAGGACTTCAAATATTTCTTGTGGAGTGAATGTACGTAAAATATTTATACCTGGATTTTTAGCGGTGAATCTTATGGTGACCCAGCCATTTTTGGGTATGGTCACAGTGTTTTGATAGGGAGGATCAACAAGATTGTAATTCAAAGGATCCTTGTCTTTGTCAAAGTTCCCAAATCCCCAACCCACAACATAGAAACTGTGTCCGTGCAAGTGAATAGGATGTTCTGTTCCGGCAAGCACATTAGTTCCCTGAAGAACAAGCTCCACCGTGGATCCATACTCAAGCACCTTCACCTCCGTGTCCACCGATGGAGTCCACAAGAATTGGGGCAAGTCATTGCCTGTAAAATCAAACTTCAGTGGCGGTGTGTCAGGAAACTTGTCTCCATAAACACCACTAGCGTTGTTATAATAGGCCTGCAAAATGTTAGCCCCAGGAGGTAATTTGAAGCTTATATTGTTCATACTAGCGGCGAGACGATCTAGATTTGGGCCAACACACGTTGTACCGTTGTGACATGGTAACGTGTTGACGGAGACTGTGTAGAAAAGCTCGGTGCTTATTTCTAATGGCACATTAATGGGGTGATTCTTGTCTGCTAAGCTTCTAAATTGGCTCAAGAACTTGGTGGAGGCAACAGTGTCGTTTGAGTTTGGAAGCAAAGGCATGGACGGGACTGGTGAAGTGGAAATGTATCTGCTTCTTTTGTATTGAAGGATCGCAGTGGTGCTTGAGGGGTTAAATGGAACATTAGCAGAACTGGAATAAGCCTTAGCAGCCATGTAGTAGCGACCTATTGGTTGGTTTGCTTCGAGCAAGACATCCATAGTTTGACCAGGTGAGATAGTGATGTAATCTACTTTCACTGGCTTGATGTAGCTTCCATCTGTCCCTACCACTGTCAGTTTATGGTTTGCAATGCCAAAGAATAGGACTTGTTCCAGTGCAGCATTGACAATTCGAAGGAGGTAGGTTTTGCCATGTCGAACGTTCAGCTTGAATGTTTCTGACATGAATAGAAAATAAGAATTATTATATTACAAACAATAACTGGCATCAGAAGGGAATCAACACATAGATATAAAGTTAATCAACGGGCAATCATATGTAATATTTACCTGAATTTGAGCATGGGTAAAGATCACCAGGTTGGCCATTAATGGTGTAAGCATCAGACAACAAGGGGTCTCCTCCACTGCTACGAAAGTCATTGTAAACCTGAACAATATCTTGTTTCCACCATTCTCCTGCATTTTTACAAGTCACATATACAATTAATATCAGATGTATGTCTTGAAAAACTTGAGAGCGAATATATGAGTGTGAAATCTAGTTCTTAAATAAATACCTAATATAATGGGAACTTCTGCATGAGGTTTTGAGAATGGATAGGTAGTTCCTGGCTTAGGCTTGATGACAATAGCGCCATGAACCGTGGCTCGAGAATAGTCACTGTGAGCATGCCACCACAGGGTGCCTTCCTCTTCAGAGAATATGACCTTCTGGCTAAACTTGTGACCTGGTTTTATGGGACACTGAGTGATAAATTCGGGTCCGTCTGACCATGGATATCTTGGTTGGTTCACTCCATGCCTGTGAAAGATTGATAAATTAAATTTTAAAATTAATTTTGAAACAAATTACTTGAAGCTTAGCTTTACGTTAACTGATAGAGAATTAAAAAAATGTGGGATTCGTTGGTTTATTTCTGATTAACGTACCAGTGAATGGTGATGCTCTCGTTGGCTCGGTTGTAGACATCAACAATTATGGTTTCACCTTTGGTGACGTACAAGGTTGGTCCTGGAAATTGCCCATTTACTGTCAATATGTTCTTGGAGCTACACAGTCTTGTGTACGATGCTTCTTTGACCTGCATTGAATCAACCACAAGGGTCATGTGATGCAAGTTAGAACATGTACATATTATATGTCTATATAATCTCATTATGTTTTTGAGAGTTAGAAGTATTTCAAAATATATAGTTAAACTGAATTACTACCATAATGAAACATACCTCAAAAGCATAATGCCTTAGTGCATGAGAAACGAGGAGGTTGTTGAGGAACAAAACTCCTAATATCTGTAAGATGAATATCACTGAGATTTTCATGGAAAATCTTGAAGAGTTGGTCTCCACCGATCAATAATTTTTCTGATGCTGTTTGTTGCTTCCAGAAATTGCTCTCGTCCGGCCGATCAATGCTTGTGTTGGGAGATTGAAGAGAAAAACTTGATATATATTTTTTTCTTGAAGAAATGCGAGATTGAGATGTTTGAAGATGGTAGCCACACATGCAGGCATATATATAGTTTTGCGAGAGGCTTTGGCATGAACATGATTACGCGTAAGACTACTTTTTCAATTTGTGTGGCTTGTTCTTTTGGCCTTTATTATTTTGTCCAAGTCTTTGAATTATATTATATGTTGCCAGGTCGTTGTCAAAATATTCTTTCTGACAAACATATTACTTGGTCATCAGAAACTAGCTGCTGTATCAAATAGTTTTTTGTTTCAGGTTATAGGAAATAGCAATATACTTATGGATTACGAGACAAAAAGTTGAAGAAGCACGCATAGGGTGTGGATGTTTCTTAATGGATAAGAACAAGTTCAAGGTTTGGCTTCAAATGTAAAAAGCTGGTCAATTATTTTGAATGTTTCTTCCTTTATGGGCTGATGATGGGAAGCCAGCTGCTAAATTCATTCATTTCTTCGTTAACACTAACCGGTTTATTTTATTTTATTTTATTTTTTTTGCATCAGCTGTAGAGCAGAAAAAAGTTTGTAACAATATATATATTCACATAATAAATTATGAAAATCCAAAACCAACAAATGTAGAAAGTCAAAGGCTAAATAAATATACTAAGGCCTTGAAATTGCGATACGTTCAACTTTTTTTCCTTGAAAAAAAGGTCATTGATTTCTTTGACATTTCAAAGATAGCAACAGCTAAGATTCTTTTCAATCATTAAACTTATCTCGCTACACATTCCAATTTGAATTAAGAATTTTGAGTACAAATACACCAACTAGTTTAGAATTATCGATTCGTTAGTTAAATTTAATAATATTAAAAGTAAAGGTCATATATTAATTATAATTGTTCATCTTTCGCTTTAGTCAAGTGTATTATGTGTTGATTACCAGAGATATATGTCACTTGCCGCCTTTTATTTTCGCCTTATTTTTTTAGTTTCATCTATACGAGAAATTCCAAAATAATCTTTTAATATGATCAATATTAATATAATATTTATTATATATAATTAATTAAAGTGTCAAGTTATTCAAAAACCTTCAATAGCAAAGCATACATACAAAGTTATACTCATAGTTGTCAAACTCTCAATTTAACTCTAAGAGTTTAACGTTTTTATATTTTCAGTTTATAAAATCATGTCAAGTCCCTCATAAACTCTGATTGGATACAAATTTAATTAAACTTGTGAGTTTATCTTTGAGTTTATCATTTTTATATTTTTAACTTACACAATCATGTCAATTAATTTATAAACTCGGACTAGATATAAGTTTGGTTAAACGTGTTAATTAAGCTCGTCAATTTTTTTTTTTAGTTGAGCGAGTTAAGTATGAACTATGAAGAATTTAGTTCATAAAAGTTATAGGACTTGATTTAAAGAAAAAATTTGAAATGAAAAAAACTAATATTAATAAAAAAAAGAAACAAAATACCAAAAATAAGTTCTTATATTTTAAAATTTTTATGTCTTGCAAATAATTTATCAATGAAGATGGATTTAATTTCAATGATTTATATTTTTAATATATTTAAATTAAATTATAGTCATATTTTATTGGCTTTTTGTTAATAGAAAAAAACTCTTACTAGTTTACAATCTGAGTTTGCAATACGAGTTTACATTCTTTTACTTAAACTTATGAGTTTACTTAAACTCATGAGTTTAACAACCTTGGTTATACTACTTATCTTGACAACAAACACTTATATTAAATGTTTATAATAAAAATGAAACCGTCATATTTCAACAAAGCCTACAATAAATTGAATGCTTACTGGTTTAACGCAATTGTTAGGTTCAAAATAGAAATTATATTTCAGAAATTTTTTTAATGAGTTACATGTTCAATGATAAAATCAACATTTTAAATGATATTTTATTTGTAGACAAGGATGTTTTCAAAATCAAAATGCTTAAATGAGAGCGGTTTGTGTGTAGTTTGCGAGGTTTTGCGATCAGCATGAATGCATGATTACGCGTAAGAATATAATAATATTCAATATTTTTGGTTGCTTTTGTGTTTTGCGGCTTTAATTTTCCATGAACTAAATACTTGGTCGTTAAAGCTATTATATTGAATATTCTTTCAAGTCCTAACTCAATGTTGATGAGCTAAATAATCTATTCATGTATAACAGTATGTATGTGTGTGAAAAATATAGATTAAAGTTAATTAATTAAGTGAAGTTAGAAATAAACACAATAAAATTATTTACGAACAACACCAATTTATTAAAAACCGAATCATATCGATTAGTCCCTAGTTCGTGGTCTAATCCGTTATAATCCTTATAACTAAACACCGAGAAAACTGGTCAAATATCGGTAAAACTGGCCAAAACTAGACATGTTCGATCCAGTCAAAAAAACTGTAGATTAATTTTTTTAAAAAAATGGAAATGTATACTTGAAATAAAAAAGCATAACCATTAATCAAACTTGCAAAAGAACTGTATTTTTTACCTACGCAGTTCAACACTCTACTGCAAGCAGAGAAACCTCTCCCTTTTTTATCATTATTTTCTCTCCACCACCTATAAATCAAGACCATTGATATTTGAGAAAATGACAATAAAATCCTTCTGAAATATATAAATGATAATTTGATCTCTCAAAATGTCATAATTTTCCAAAGTCCTTAGGGCCTTTTTTTGTCATTAATGAATTTATATAAACTACCAAATTATCCTTGTTAAAAATAAATAATTTATAAATTTTGTTTAAATATTCACAATTTTCCTTCTTATATTTGTAATAATGCAATAGCAAATCACAACTTCGCATGTTAAATTTCTTATTTGCTGTTGTATTGTTATGAATAAAAGAATGAAACTTGTGAATATTTAAACAAAGCTTGTGAATTATTTATTTTCAACAAAGATAATTTGGTAATTTACATAAATTCATTAATAACAAAAAAGTTCTTAGGGACTTTATGAGAATTATGACATTTCAAGGGACTAAATTATCATTCATATATTTTAGAGGGATTTTATTATCATTTTCCCTTAATATTTCTGCATCAGATGAATATGTTTTAATAATAGATTTAATAAATGATTATGATTAGGAAAATCTAAGGGAAAAAGATGATAAACAAATAAAAAGGTTCCCCACCCACGCACGCTACATATGTGATTAGAGCTGTCAATTAGAGCCGAGCCCATCGGGCCAACCCTTTTAAGCCTGAAAATAACTAGAGCCGAGCCTCTATTTTAAAAAAAAATTGGTAATTCAGGCTTAAAAGGCCTATATTTTTTAAGCTCAAAATAAAAAGGCTAGCCCTTTAGGGCTAGGACCACCTCTTTTAAGCCCTTTTATTATTTTTTAAATTATAATATAAAAAATAAAAGATTAAATATATAATTAAAAGAAATGAATATATTAGACTCATTCGTCCTTCTTTCATTTATTCATTAAGATTTAGCTAATAATGTTAGCCAAATGTAATTTTTATTGGTATTAATTTTGATATTACTATTTGATATTAGACCTGAATATTTAAGTTTTTTTATTTGTTGTCATGTAAATTGATTTAAATTTATTTTCTTAAACTTAATTTTATGTATAATAACTTTTTTTAGGATTATAAATATATTTTTTAGAATTTTAAATTGAAAAAAGAAAAAAAATAGGGCCGAGGCCCTAAGGACTAGAGTCAGGCTTTAAAAAAGGGATCTCTAAAACATAATGAGGCTTATTAGGGCCAGCCCGTTTAAACCCTAACCCTTCAAGAGTTAGGCTAACCCTAATTGATAGCTCTACATACAATCTACCTTCCTTGCATGCCTTTTATAGAAAAGACACACCTTATCCACCTTTTGATGGATATTGAGATGGTATCTAGATTAAGCCTTCTTTATTACTCCCCTCCCTTCTTTTTCAACTATTTTTTTAATGTAAATATAGATTTTAATATTTAAAAATTTTTATACTTCTATTTATTTATCTATATTTTTCAAAAAAAAATTTATTTTTTTACTTTAGATTTTGCAAGCCTCTTAGAAGTCTAATATTTTGTTGTTTTCTTATACAATGAATAAGTAGTGGAGAGAAAATAATGATAAGATCTTACCAACTGCAAATTTAGAATGATTATTAAGATCTATAATAACTTCTTTGCTTCTAGCTATACAATTCCATTTATCTACAAACCCTATCATATTTTTAAAAAAAATTATCATCGACAGCCAACGATAATTTTTAAATTTTCCATGTTAATATTATTATATACTAATAAAATGATATTTCACAAATAAAAAAATTATTTCTTTTCATTTTATAACTTTAATCTTCAAATAATAGTTTACAAGTTGTCACGTATAATGATATAAGATATAAAATTAAAAATAATATCTCAAGTTAATCCTAGCTGGTTTAACCACGATTCAATCATGATCTGATTATTGATCTCTCAAATTAGTGCCTTGCTTGGTTTAAAACTATAATGAATAAGTAGTGAACAATAATATTAAATGACAAATATAATTAAATTGGAGTACTCCTTTCACCCCAATTTATAAGATATTTTTAGATAAAATTACACTAACGAATAAAGTTCATCAAATACATTTTACAATATTATTTTTTAAGACAAAAATATAAATTTCTAAAAATGTCTCTTTATTGTACACTCTATTTGGAAAAGAATATTAGAAAGAGAATATAATAGGAAGGATAATAAAAAATTTTTTATTAATAGAACGTTATTTTGTCAAAATATCTTATATTTAGAAACATTGAATTTTCATCTAAAGTATCTTTTAAATTAGGATGGAGGAAGTATTATTTTAGCCTTTAGCCTATTATTCACTTCGATGTGCGGTTGGTGCTGGAGAAGGTCGAATTGCAATGAAAACTTATGTATGACAAAGCAAAGTTGAAGAAGTATTCGATCATTGTGGAAGTTTCTTTGGATAAGAACAAGTTCATAGTATTCCAATAACATAAAAAAAGAGTCAATTCTTTGAAAGTTAACTTTTTTTTCCCCTATTAGGTGTAAAATTCCCACAGTTTTTCAGAACGGATTACAAATTATTATCGAAGACTTTACGACAGATGCATTATAACTTCACGTGATTCCCGACGTGATTCCCACCCCAAATAATGACAAAACATTTTGATGATGATAATAATAACAATAATTAATAAATGATGAAAACCCAGAATTGTCAAATACAGAGTCAAATGTTTTTTTTTTTGAAAAAAAAAGGACACCGAAGACAATTTGAACAGCGTTACTGTAACTGATTGGCAAAAGAACACCAGTTTATTCTTATCATTGACATTTCAACAATAACATAACAGTTGTTCATCAAATATATTTCTTTCGTTTTCATTCCTATTCCCAAAGATTAAATAATTACCTTTTTATTGAAAAACTAAACAAGAAAAAAAAATATCACAACAAAACAAATACACAATAAGAAAAATACAAACTTTGGGGATAGAAACAAAAATTGGTGGTGCTTGTCTTAATAGCATTTTGGCATGTCTAATGGTGGTGGTAACATCTGCTCATGTGAATTTTTACCATTCTTCACAATGAAAGTCATAGCCATTCCCCATGTCACATGACGTTCTAAATGGCAATGCATATACCATACACCTGCAAAAAAAAAAATAGAGTAAATTATATAATTTTTCATGAATTTTGTTATAATAATAAGAGATCTATCTTATGCTATCAAAATCAATATATATATATTAATTTTACCAATATTACATAGAACTATCATCTATTTCCTTCTCTTTTTAGTGGTACTCAATTTTTTTCTCAATAGATGTGACAAATTTGATACAATTATTTGAAAGAAACTCAGGTACACCTGTGTAATGTCTTCATTTTCAGGATAGCTTTGTATGATTTTGAAAATAAAAAGGGAGGCCTATGAAAATTAGAAAAATTAAAAAATGATCAAAATAATTTCAACAATATTAAGGCGAAATGTGTACAATCTACCAAAAAAAATAAACCACTAGACAATTAAGGCATTAAATTTAAGAATGCAACATATACATACCTGGGTTGTTGGCCCTGAATCTTATGGTGACCCAATCATTTTTTGGGAATAGCTATAGTATTTTGATAGGGAGGATCAACAAGATTATAGTCTGAAGGATCCTTGTCTTTGTTAAAGTTCCCAAATCCCCATCCGACCACATAGAAACTATGTCCATGGAGATGCATGGGGTGTTCTGTCCCAGCTCTCAAGTTAGTCCCTTGAAGAACAATTTCCACTGTAGAGTTATACTCAAGAACCTTCACTTCTGTAGCCACACTTGGAGTCTCCAAGAACCTAGGTAAATTTTCAGCAGTGAAATTGAAAAACAATGGAGGCACATCTGGGAAATTTTCCTCCTAAACACCAGTAATGTTGTTGTAGTAAGCCTGCAAAATGTTACTGTTTGAAGGCAACTTGAAGCTTATATTGTTCATGCTGGAGGAAAGACGTGTCGCGTTGTCACAAGTCAAGCATGGCAAAGAATTAACAGATTCCGTGAAGAACAAACTTGTACTTATCTCTAATGGCACATCAATAGGGTGGTTTTGATCTGCTAAACTTCTGAGTTGGCTTATGTGGTTGATGGAGGCATTGGTGTCATTGGAGGCTGGAAGGGAAGGTAAGGAAGGTGAAGATAATGATGGAATATGGTTTTTTCCCTTGTACTGAAGAATAGAAGTGGTCATGGTGGAATCAAATGAAACACCAGAGGCACTGGAATAAGGTGAAGAAGCCATGTAATAGCGATCTGATGGCCCGTTCGCTTCGAGTAAGACGTCCATGGTTTTGTGTAGCTCCCATCTGTTCCGACCACTGTGAGTTTGTGATTTGCAATGGCGAAGAATTGATTGTTTTCAACAGCAGCATTGACTATTTGGAGAAGATAGGTTTTGCCATACTCTACCATGAGCTTGAAAGTTCCTGTATACATTGAATACATTCAAATATGTGATTCCACTATATATATTTGGAAAAACATACTATTTGTCTCATAGAATGAATGGATGATGAAGAAAACTTTTAAGAGATAGCATTTGGACTGATGGATTTGATGAATTTGGATTTTAGATTTGAAATCTCATATATTAAATCTCACATATAAAATCCATATATTTAAAATCCTTTGTTTGGCTAGTTTTAAAAACTTCAAATGAAGATAAATGAGTTGGGATTTGAAATGAAAATGAAAAATTGAGATTGATAAGTTTATCTCTATTTTTTAATCCACAAAAGATAAGAAAAGATATAAAAATCATAACAGTATCAATAGTGACAATATGAAGAGAACAAGATATTTGAAGTAGCTAGAATTTTAAATGAGTAGGATGTAGAGAGAATTTAAAATTTACAAATAAATTATATATAAGAAGAAATGGAATTTCATAAATTTTTGTATATCTAAATGAGGAATTTGATTCAAATTCAAATCTAAATCTATATTAATCCATATGCACCATAAGTATTTTTTGTTGTTCCACATAATTCTAAGGAAATATACTACACACACAAACTATAAAATCTAATATATGTGTTATACTTTTCTCACCAGACTTGGAACAAGGATAAAGATCTCCAGGCTGGCCATTGATAGTATAAGCATCCGAATTATTGGGATCTTGCCCATTTGATAGAAATTCAATGTAAACCTCAGCAATATCACTCGTCCACCATTCTCCTACATTCACAACTCACACTTAATAGTCAGCACTTTTCTTATAAAAATACCTCCTGAATCATCAATACACTCCTTTCGTTTATAAATATAAGGTATTTTTTTAAGGGTTAGATGTCAAAAATGTACATTTCTAGTATTTTAAGGTGTAGTTAATGTGTTTTCATAAAAAATGCCATTGATAAATAAATCATTTTATATTTAGCAACCCTATTAAATAAGGATAAATGTAAAAAGATAATGTTAGTTGGAAGACATTTAATTAGTGCATTGAGAAGCAAAATTTGATTAAAATATCTTATATTTTTTTAAGAGAAAAATATATACTAAAACTTGTTGGAAGCCCATTATTGTTCACAGACCACAAGCAATATATGGGTCTAGAGAGAGATCGAGCTCTACAATATATGTATATTCTATATGTACCTATTATAATGGGAACTTCTGCATATGGCTTTGGAAAAGGATAAGTAGTTCCTGGCTGAGGTTTAACAATGATGGCTCCATGAACTGTGGCTCGAGAATAGTCACTATGAGCATGCCACCATAAAGTGCCTTCTTCTGAAGATATGGCTTTTTGGCTAAACTTTCCACCTGGTCGAATGGGACCCTGAGTAATAAAGTCAGGACCATCAGACCATGGATATCTTGGTTGGGTTACTCCATGCCTGCATTAATTTAGTTTCATTTTTATTTTTCACAAAGCATTAATCTAGATATACATGCATACATGTCCTGAAATTTTATATATAGGGAAAATATAATTATCCTTCTTTGATTACGTTTACACTTAAATTTTTTATATGATATGATGATCATTATTTAATCACAGTTTAAAGATTAATTTATAATTAATTCCTTATAGTTTAATAACGGAGGAATGACATTGAAACAGCAAAAGATTGTGTAAACTTAAATAAGAACCAAAAGATTTGAACATTTGAAATAAGGATCAAAGGTGATTTAGTGAATTAGTCTAAACTCACTCATATTTCATGATTTGCAGCTATCAGAACAAACAATTTGCAACTGAGATTTGGAATTTGTAAACATAAAACTTGTCAAATATATTATTACTTGAAAATCATTTTACTTTACAAATTAACAAATCTTACTTATAAATTCATGTTTTGAAGGTTGCAAATAAGGCTATGAGAGTAGCAAACTACGGGAAGTGATAATATATATTTCGAGAGATTTTACATAAATTACTGAATTTCATTTACAAATTCTTGTCTTGATGCTAGTAAATCATGGAATGAGTAGCAAATTCTTAAACCAATTCACTAATGCTATGTTTGGACACATATTGATTTGGATTTGGATCAAGTTCCCTATTTGGATACTTAAAGATTTGTGGATTTGGATTTTATTCCAACCCAAATCCAAATTTTATCTTAATTCATTTGTTATTCCAAACCTCCAAATACATCTTCCAAACACTACCTAATAATAATAACATTTGTTATTTAAATTGAGCCCAAACAGAGAATTTTAAATACATAGATTTAAAATGTGATATTTTAAATTAAAATTTCAAATCTAAATATACTAATACAAACACTACCTAAAGGATCTCTTGTCCTTATTTTGGATGTCCATATCTCGTTTTTTGATAACCTAGACGAAGTCCCATTAAACTTGGGCAATATTATTACAATCCGCTAGCAATAAAGTCCCCATCTCGGGAGATGGGAAATTAAAACGAAAAAAACCAGGATAGCTATTCAGAGCCTGCTTCGCTATATGATCTGCTATACTGCATTTCCAGATTACTTTACTCATAATAAATAAATAAACTGATCATTGTGCCTAAATTTGTAGAATAATTACAGGAAGGAAAGGTTTTACCAATGAATGGTAATATTGCAGTTGGCTCTGTTATAGACATCAACAATGATAGTTTCCCCTTTCGTAACGTACAAGGTAGGCCCTGGAAATTGATCATTCACTGTTAATATGTTCTTCTTGCTGCACAGTCTTGTGTAGGCTGCGTTTTTTATCTTCAATTCAATTCATTAATCATACAGTTATATCTTTCTTTCCTCAAAACAAATAGATGTTATAATATTATTTACTTCTCCACTAATAACAGAATACATTCATATTATTCTATATCAATTAATGCATTTATATCTATTATTTATATTATATAATAAGTAAACATTATATATTGGCCACTTTATTCTGTTTCCTGTTAATTGATCACCTCAACATAAGGATTAACAGCGTTAGTTACATGTTAGCATATTTAACATTGTTAGTATCATGTCATCATATTTCATTAATATTGCAAACGGGATAAACAGAGGAACCTGAAACAACCAAAAATAAATAAATAAATAATAGTAGAACCTATACCAAAATTTGTTAGAACTACAGGGACCAATAATGTTTTCTAAAAAAACAACTAGCGAAGAGTGGGAAGAAAGTATACCACAAAAGTATGACGCCTAAAAGCTTCACAAACGAAGAGAACATTGATGAGCAGAAGCAATAAGGTCACTGCAATTTTCACACTGGCAAATTTTCTCAGAAATATGGACCCATTATATGAGTATGAATGTATGATCAATATTTAATATTTATTATAAGTGCCTATGAGATTTTTCTCTTTGATGAAAATACAAGATGTGATGCATGTATTTATGGTGAGACTTGCGTCAGAATTGTGTATTCTTTTTTTTTTTTGTCCTCCTCTTATTCACCAACCTTCAAAGGGAAAGTGATATTTGAGAATTTTTCAAAGAATATTTCATAGTTAAGGACTATGAATTTTAGAAATTTTAAAGACGGACCAAGATTTTTTTAATACTCATGTTTAATATTTTTAGAACTTAAAAAAATTAATGATAATTGTTGTAAACATTAAAGCTAAGATAAGCATTAGAAAAAAATTGCGATTGAATACTAAAAAAATTGATTAGATGAGAGTTGAAAATATTAAAGATGAATATTGAAATGATAAAAATTAAGTAGAGAAAAAAATAATGAAATGAACGGTGGGAAAATTACATAAAAAAAAACATAATCATCAAGGACTTTGGTGTTTTTTAAGATTTCATAAATATATAGTCTTTAACTGTAATTGTCATTAACCAATTGTAGATAAAGACACGTTTTTTACATTGTCACGATCTTTATAGTGAAGGAAGCTTCATGGAAGTGGAGAAAGCGAAAGCCTTTTCGTGACCTTTTTCATTTTCTCATATTCAACCAATAGAAATGAGACCTTTTATAAAACAATAACAAACATATCCACTTATTAATTAAAATCAATATTTTTAAAATTGGATCAGTCTTTGAATTGATAATTAATGCGATATTCAAATTATTTGCAAGGTGTAATAAAATTATTAGTAATTGAATAACTATATTTAATCAATCAATAGATAGTATAAAAATTTAACAAATCATATTATTAATAAGTTTTAAAAAATATAACTCATTTTTTTCTAACCAAACTGAAACACTTTCATTCGCAAAGAAAAACTTACAAATTAAAGGATACAAAACTGAAGAAGAATACAACTCCATTCTTGTTTTTCTTATGCCAACTTTCGATTTTACGTAATGTTGTTTAATCTATCGATTTTCTTGGTTTTTTTTATCAATTTTTAACTAAATCAGCTTCGCAAGCATTTTAGGTCTGACCATGCATATATGTTTGGTTTAGATGGGTTGTCACCGATCGAACAGACTAATCAATCAAGTTCAGTTAACAATAATGATTAAAATTGATTGTGCTATTAAACAAAACAAATAGCCAAAAAAATTGAGAGTAATTTTTTTTTAATATATTCGGACTTAGTTTTATTGCAACAATATTTATTTGTTTCAAACTTTAAATTTTCACAAAAATGGCTGTATTAATGTTTCACCCTATATTTATCAATAAAACGTGTTTATGAAGTCAAAGTTTATTGCTTGTAGGGGACTGAAGTTGTATTTCACTGAAATAAAATACCTTCATTTAGGTCACATTCAATTAATTTTTATTGTAAATATAGTTTGGCTGGCAAAAGCTTTCGTTTTTTTTTTTTTGCCTGAAGCTAGCAATAGCTTTCGTGTTATGAACCTTGGAAAAATAAATTCTACTTTCATATCTGGCACATGTGCAAAATTAGGGCCGCGAATGGTTGTATGTCAATAAGATGAAACTCTATTTAATGATGCTCCTAAAGCAATCATCAAATATTTTCCCTGTTCAAAATCTGTTCACAACTAAATCAATCATCAACGAATAGTTGCTGGATTGTTTATTGAGACACAATATCAAATATAAATTTAAATATCAATTAATTTGTTTTCTAACCCATTAAATCTTCACAAAAAAGGATTGTAGTTTTTGTTTTGATAAAAGTTTCATAAAAGTAGGTAGATATAATATTAAAATTTGTATCGGATCTTTCGTTCTCCTAGAGAAATAACATTTCTCTCCAATTGATAAAATATTCTCAATTTTTGAATTATTTTGTACATTTTTAGCATCAAACACATATTTAACTTATTAATTTACATAAAATAAATGATTTTGCGTGAAATGTGTATCAAATATAGTAAATTATATCTGACAAATAAAATAGTATATCTACTCAAGATTTTGTCCGCATAAATGATATCCTGTATTACATTTTGTTTGAAATAATCATTTTCTACCCACCATTTTTGGGGGTAATATATACTTTTGGCAAACATATATACATATATTTGTCAAGAAAAATCAAGTTGGTCTCATAATTGTGTACCAAGTAGACCCTACCTGAGACTCAAATACTGAATCAAAATCTACAGTCTTTCAAAAACTTGTCACAAATTCTATCTGAGGGAGGAACCCATTTACAATTAATCCACCAAACTAGCTAATTAAAGAATACAACCAATTGCATTTACAATAAGATCTATCAAGCTATGATAATATTTGATACTCATTTCTTTCCCACCCTACAAAATTTTCTCACTGATCGCGTACTTATGCTACCAAGTAACTAACGCTAGAGCTTCACTTGAAATAGAGCGAAACTCCAAGGGTCCACCCCAATAAACAATCTCTCCACAACATTTTTTGTTTACTCATTCAATTCTGAACTTTAGCTCAACCTTTCTCCAGAGACAAAATTCGGATACCTTCATGTGACATGATAGTCATGTGAACAACGAGATCAACATGAGATTTATTGCTTTTCTGTGGCCAACTGATTATTTGTGTCCAATCTCTCTAATTACATAGCTCTTATACTGAATGAGAAGAACCGAATATAGAAACACATGAAGGAAGCATCAATGCACTATATCACCAAGGAATATTAGCCGGTTCTTGAAACTATCAAGTCAGAGTCACCATCAAGTATTTTTGTGGTTTCTTTGACTTCCTCAAGTTTTATTTCAAGATTTTTCTTTTCTTTTCAGCTTGGTCTTGATCCATCCTTGCATCTCTGTACCTCTAAATTTCCAAGACATTTGTCAGCTGTTAATTTTTTTATCAATAAGATAAGCACAAACAACAATACCAAACTTATTTCAAAAGAGTACGAAAATCGGGCACCAATTACTGAGTATCTTTAGATTCCAAAAGTATGATATTGGCTTGAGAAATTATTCTAGATGTCTACTGATTAAACTTTCCATTCAAGATATTCAAGCAAAATCAATAATTTTGGTTATTATTTATAATCCACCATTGTTGCAATGCCTACATTCTTTGATTTGTTCCCAAGGCCAATGAAATAATCATATTCAATTAACAAATGAACTAACTGACATGATAAGGACAAAATGGATAGATTATTAATTAGTTATAGTATTTGGTTCATGTGAAAATAGCTTTGGAAGATCCCATTTTTAGGTGTAAAAAATTATCTATTTGCTGGTATTATATTAGAGAACCTGGAAACCAAAACTTAAACATATGCCTAAGTTTCTTGCCATGGCATTTCACCAGCCAAAAAACTCATTAATATACCGTATAACGTTGATTTGATAGGCAAAAATCAACATGCAATAAACTCAATGATGCTTTTATCCTCTTGATCTTCATCATTATCATAAGCTTTGTTTGACTTCATGGTTACCTACACAAAAGAAATCAAATACTAACTGAGTCAATTGAATCTAGTTAAATCAAACAGAAATTTAAAGATTTATATTTATGAACCCAATTTGAAACACGAACTACTCCTCATCAAGGAGCCAGAATTAGAAAACAAGAAACCAATCTGAAACCCAAAAAAAAAAAAAAAACAACAACAACAACAACAAATGTACAGAAACCCGAACCAAATCCTCCTCGAGAACCCAATCTGATGTAATATTTATTATACAAGATGAAGTTAAATCAGGCACATCACAGAAAAATGATGACAAATTTTGATACAAGTATCCAAAATCATTGACAATCAGAATCCAGTGGAGCACATGAAAAACCATTAAACCTCGACTCTAAAAGATATCAAATGAGAAGGGAAAAAAATCGAAGAATGCCAAAAGAACCTACTGCTGTTGAAGGGTTTTCCGGTGACCTCATTCAGTTGAAAAAGATCAATCCAGTTCACTCTCAAACTCATCACTCATGCATTGCAACCCTTCGATGCTTGCCAAGAGCGTGACAGAGTAGGCGAAGTACAGCCACGCCGGCAGCAAAGGGGATCTAGTTCAAAGATGGGGCATTGGGCTCAAATCACTCTAGAGTCTATAGGATTCTGAGGTTGTCGTGAAACTCGGCGCAGACGAGGCTGAGGAGGAAGGACTCGTCGTTGGAGACGATCTTAGGGATGCCTTCGAGGGAGACGATGTCAGATCTCTTGTTTCCGCTTTTCTCTAGAGTCGAATCGCTCAGGTCTGAAAGTGGGAGAGAGAAGCCGAAGCGATGAAGCGTTAGATCTGAAAAGGAGGATGCCAAGGGTCGGTGAAGATGATGCCAAGGGTGTGTGTAAGAGAGTTGATAAGTTTTAGGTAGGTCTTTTGAAGATACTAATACTTATTTAAAGAAAAGAGCTAACTTGAATTGTAAAAAGAACAAAAAAAAAGCTAATTTAAATTTTTAGCAATACTATGTTTCTAATTATGATATACAATGTATCTGATGTTTTACAGTTCCCTTATATTGAGTATTAATGAATGTCAACGTATATATGCGAAATTATGAGTAGTTATGGAATAGCACATGGTCAAGAAATATTTTTTTTGATGTTTCACAAAAAATCTGATAAATAAATTTAAATATTTCTTATTAGGTTTCTATAGTATTTATACACTGTTTCATCCTCTTATGTGTGTGTGTGTGAACAAGAACAATAAATCTCTCTTTTTTTTCATGTCCTATTATGTTGTTTCATTCCATTTTCTTTTACATACCTAAAAAATCCAATGTACATCTTAAAAAAAAACATTGAATGTACATTAAAATAATGAAACTCTAATTGAAAATTATTAATAGGGAACCTAATTCATGAGAAATTGGCAGAAATTCCATGCACATTTGGGAAAAAAGTCTTGCAACTTGTCCTGTTTGAGAATCGTGTGAAAAAGCATCATCAAGAAAATTGGCACATTTTGATCGGAGGAGAATTCATTGATTATAGCAAAAATTTAATTGTCAATTAATTTTTATTGAACCATTAATTCTTCACAATAATGGATTGAGTTGTTCTCACGATGGGTTTTTTAAAGAATTCTATTAGAAGAGGTGCTTATATTTAATGTTTGATCGTGCCTCAAACAGAATTATTTTTAATAGAAGAATACTTGTGGGTAACCAATAAAAAAAAGAATATAAATCTTAATATTACTAGAGTTTGTGTTACCATATTTCTTGCTCTTAGAGAAAAAATATTTCTCTTGAATGAGAAAAACAAGTATTCTCATTTGTACTTTTATTTTCATTTTTAGTATCATCAAGTATCGATTAAATTCTTAGTTGGAGGTGTTCCCTCCAAAGAGGTATCCGCAAGTTGTCAACAGAATAAGTCTAAGTCAAAAACCTAGGATACCATGAGAAAGGAAAAATATATGTATTAAATCTATTAAGTTATTAATTCCCAAAATTAAATAATTTGATGCAAAATGTATGTAATATAATAAATGATAACTAACAAACAAAACATTTTATATACTCTCTTCGTTTCTATTTGTAAGAGAAAAAACTGTATCACACAGTTTATGAAAATCGATTCACTATATTAGTTGTGTCTGAAAATAAAAAATTGAACTACAATACCCTCCATTAATTATTTCTTATGACTATGAATGATAAAATTATGAGGGGGTAATTTAGAAAGTTCATTATAAATGCTTATTGTAAAATGTGATTTTACTTATATAAAAAAATAAGCTAAAAGTAATAGTTTCTCTTATAAATAGAAACGGAGGGAATATTTAAGATTTTGAGTTTATAAATGATATTTTGTGTTGCATTTTGTTTGAAATAATTATTTTCTCGCCACTTTTGTGGGTGAAAATATAATACTTTTTCGCATGACTCTAGGATATTATTAAGCTAAGTTTAATTTGCTAAAATCATAACTATAACATTCGAAATCATTAGTTTGCTGGTATCGAGTGAACAAACCAAGATATACATGCTCAGATGGTCCTGAATATATTATTCAATCCCATGAAGCTAGACCACATACAAATTTACCCAAAAGGCCTTTTCATTTATTTATTTATGAAGATGACCTTCCATGGTGGCGTACTCTTAGCATTTAGAATTTCATATCATATGAGCGCATTCTTCTTTGATTTTAACATAGTTTTGGCACAATTGTATATATTTTAATTGCCTAAATTAGGAAACGTGCATCTTGCTTTGGGTTTGCACATTATTGGACTTTAATTTGATACTTTTTTGGGCTTTATTAATCTATGTTATTATTGTTTAGAATTTGGTCAGAAACATTTGTAAACTTTGTTGATGTTTTTGGAAGGTGTTAGGATGAAGAAATGAGGTGCAAATGTGATTAATCATGCTACATGGGAGAAGTGTGCAAGATAGCCCAAAGTTGTGACTTTATTCACAACTTTCACCGCTAATAGTAAAACATTGCATTTTTCTTAGTTGAAAATGTTAGGGCTTGGTGTATATATGTCATTGGCTCAACTTAGAATGCATTCTACACAATTGAAGACATTTTGGAAGCTTGGTTATGCTAGGTTTTGTCTTTGGATGAGTTAAGTCCAAAAGTTAAAATTTTGAAGCCATTTGAAGCTCCATTTCTTGTTCTTTCATTTCTTCTCCAATTTTCCTCTTGTAATTTGATATGGCTGTTAACATTTTGTTGTTTTTGTAGCTTCTTGTTGATTATGAGTAGCTAACTCTTTGCTCTATAATTATTTTGAAACCTTGTATTGATTAATATTTATTTTCTCCTCTCTTTTTTTGATTAATGAGATATATATATATATATATAAGTGCTTATTTGACTCTTTTCTTAATGCTTCTAAGTGTTTGACCATTATTTATTTGATTTGTTCACTTGAGTGATGCTTGATAGGGCTAACTTGAGTGTAATACTTGAGTAAAATTATGCAAGAACTTAAAATTTGCATGATGAATTGATGATTTTGTTAATTAAATAGAGATAAACTTACTAACCTTGCATAACCACATCAAGATTGGTGCTTAAATTAGGTTTTATTAATTTTAATAAGAGATTGGGCAATAATTAGTTCAACTAATGTCCATGATTTGAGAGAACTTGTTTGATTATTTTTTAGAACTCTTAGTTAACACTTATTTTTATTAAAAGCATTTATGAGAAGAGGTTATTTTAGTGTTAAGAGATGCAAGAGGATAAATAATCTTATATCTGAATTTGTACTTGAAGTCTTAAATCAATTGCTTTTTTTATGTTTCAATTTCAATATAATTTTCAAAATCAAATTTCATGTAATTGTAGTTTGCTTTACTTAATTGAATCTACCTAGTCTTTTGCTTGATCATTCTTTTAAAAATAAATTTCTATGGGAACAATACTTTATTTACGCTCCATTACTTGTTATGATCCATGCTCTTGTGTGGAATGAAAAACCTACTTACAGAGACCATTCTCCAGCCCTAGTTCATGGCACTATTGTCATCAAACCCGGCCCAAGCAACTATAATTTTATCCATTGGAACAAGTCTACGGAAACAACTATTCTTCCAAGTAACAGCAAAGATTGATGGGCTGTGATTAATAATCAATGACGCATCCGTTCATCTTGATTTTCTTTTCTCCAACATGAACTTTTTCACACTTCAAGACTTATGCATTCATCAATCTTCCTGAACATTATCATCTTACAATTTTTTCTCCTCTTTCATTCATCCTGTGTAAATACGATTAGGTAGTTGATCCATGAGAAAGAGACCACAACATGTAGTTCATCCAAAAGAAAATAAGGCTATAACATGTGAGAGATCTATTATAAATGCATGAATGTATACCAAACACAAATGACCGGCCCAGAGTACAACGTATATTTATGATGAAACAAGCCATGGAAAGGTACAAGTTTATTGAGCCTAATTAATTAAAATTAATTTCGTCTTATGACAAGTGCATGTAGTTCCACCGTCACTCCTATAGGATAGCTCCATTATAACCTATACTAACAAGTGTTTGCGTTTGAGGGAGTAGCATATAACTTGCTCCTATAGGATTGCTCTATTATCATATGAATTTGGGTTCCTTCACTTTAATTGCCAAAGCACAAACAATGCAAGCCTACAAGAAACAAGAATCATCAAATAATTATTTTCGAGAACTGTTAAATTTAGTAAAGAATTGTTGACGTTGTTTGACTTGGGATTATTAAAGTAGGAGAGTACAGCTTGACAAGTTCCTTGTGATGTCCATTGATTAAGCTTTCAATTTAAAACACTTACATAATAGCAATAGTTGTGACCAATCTTTATCACAATTCATTGTTGAAATAACTACATTCTTTGATCTAATTTCATGGTCGACAAGCATGACTTCAAGTAATTAATCATAATCCATTAATAAATGATGAATTGATTGAAAGGATGATGTCTCAAAAAAAAAAAAGTTAATCTAGTTAGTAACGATTAGGCCCATAACTTATAAGGTTGTGGATTCAAATCTCACAATTGCTAATGTGAGCATCTTTTTAGTGGGTGATCTATAAGTACCTTGTAAACATTTTTAAGCCTAAAGACATGTTCTATCCCTAGTGAACTCCAAGGACCCAACTCATCACCTAAACTTTTCACACACACGCACATGTAACCAAAAAAGAAAAAAAGGATGATGTTCAATGTTGCATATGCATGAAAAGTTGTATAAAGCATTCAAATATCACTAGTGATCTATCTTCAAACTGCACCAACAATTTTAAAATATCGTATCAAGATCTGTTTGCATATTGGTAAATTGAGTTATGTAACATTAATTAGTTTGAAGAATGTGCCAAAATGTGAGTCACAATATATCAAAATAAATTAAGAATTAAAAATATACTTTTCAATATACATACTTTTGGTATATCGTTGATTTGATTCATAGTTGCTCCATCATGTCCCCATATCTCTTGCGTTCTCTCCTTCTATTTCTCTGTTCTACACAACATGACTCCAGGGCAACGATATCTTTGGTTTTCCTTTTTCCCCCACATTATGCCAATGGTAATTTAATGAAAATTGTTAAATAAAATCTTTCAAAAGGGTATGAAATTATGAACAATAAATAATTTGATGAACTAACGAATACCTTAATTTGTGAAAGGGTGTGATGCTTCAATGCTGCTAGACGACACACACAACACTGTTGGGAGAGAAATTGGTAACATCAAAGATAAATTCGCGGAGATCATATGAAGTGATTGGTGGAGAAATAATGGCAACTAGATAGAACGAGTACTTCTTGCTTTACCCCTTCCTTCTTGATTATAGATGCAAGTGAAAATTAGACTTTTAACTAAAGCTAATATGATAGGGATAAAATCTAGAAAGAAAAATATAGTATTTTAAAATTGCCATGGTAGATTGACACAAAAGAAAGATGCAGCCACAATACCTGAAGAAGATGCAGTTTCACTTTTATCGTAAGAGGTGGCCAAAGGTATATGTCACATTCCATGAAGTCATCATGATAGCATATATGTGCTGTAAAATAATGTTTTGCATGAAAATGATACTGAGTTAGCTTAAAGAACTTAATAGAAGTATTATAGAAGAACACATTAATTAAACTCCGAATTCCAAACAATCAAAATGCTCGATAAAATTATGCAGAAAACCTATTACATGGGCTGTAATTCTAACCATTGTAGAAAGTAAATAAAATAATGTTTTATTGCTGCATTGGTTGCCTAGAAAATTAATGTTGAGTGAGGAGCTCATGGATACAAAAACAATATCAATGTACAAGAAACAAATAAACAACAATCATGATAGAGGAGAAAAGTAAAACTCTAGGGATAATTACTATGTTTTAACCAGTTTATGAGACAATAATCATTTGTTATAAAATTTTAACAAGCTAAGCATAAAAAATACACAAACTTATTTTAAAAAGAGTATCAATTGGGCACGCACCAATTACTATTGAGTCCCTCTGGATTACTAAAGTTGGATATTAGAATGAGAAATTCTTCTAGATGGCTACTGATTAAACTTTGCATTCAAACTATTTAAGCTAAATCAACAATTTTGATTATTATTTATGATCAAGCTCTATTGCAACGACTACAATCTTCGAATTGTTTTCATGACCAATCCAACAATGATATTCAATTAACAAATAAACCAACTAAAACACTGAAAGTATAAGGGGCAAAGTTGGATAATGAATAAAAAATTATAGTGTTCAGTGTGTGTGAAAATAACTTTGGAAGACCCAATTTTTAGGCGTAAAAGTATCTATTAGTTGGTATTCATGTAAGAGAACCTGATAACAAACTCGAGATCAATGGCAAGGTTTCTTGCTAACAAATTTTACTAGCAAAACACTCATCAATATACCTTTGGTATGTCGCTGATTTGATGAGAAAAGATCAACATGCTGTAACACTCAAAATACTTTTATCCTCATGATCTTCATCATTATCTGTAGCCTCGTTTGACTTCAGGGTAAACTGCACAAAAGAAAGCAACCACCAACACATTCAAATGACTTTTGTTAAATCAAACCAAATAGAATACAAGAGAAAGTAAAAAATAATAATAAATAAAGATTTAAACCCAAACTAGAAAAACCCAACCTAATTCAATCAATAAAAACCTTTCTCCAAAAACCAAGACCCAGAAAAACTCAAGGCGAAGGGCAAAATGACACCACCAAAATCTGGTGAAGGAAGCTTCTAGAGCTTACCATGACCACCATAATTACCTCACCACTAACTTCTGGAATTAAATGTAGTCCCTACGAACCGTAAAGCATTTTATACAAGATTTAAATAAAATTGCAGTAATTGACTAGCTTGATGCAAACATACCTCGATTGTAACTATGGAAATTCGAATAAGAATGATCAACTATCACTTCATAAGTTTAATAGATGATAGATCCTCCATCAACATCACCATCGACACACAATGAGAATAGCACCGTCCAGAGCCGGAAGCCACAAAGGCAAGCAAAGGACCAAAGAATCTCAAAAAGGAGAGAAAATAAAAGGGGACTTGACCTTTTTGCTCTAGACCTTTTGATCGACTTGTGTGCGGCGTGCGTGTGAGAGAGAGAGGGGGATGATAAGTTTTACTTTTTTTGGGCATGAAGGAGAGATGATAAGTTTAGGGTTAGGTATTTTGAGGAATATTATATTTAATTAAAGAAGAGATCTCATTTAAGTTTTTAATATATAAAATGTATCTAATTATTTGTATACAATGTACCTAATTTGTCTTGGAAAATGAGAATCTTAATTGGACCATAATATTAGGTAATGTGTAATTAGAATTTTTTTTCTAATTTGTCATCAAGATAGGCATATATCTTTTTGACCCATACTTATAATCATATTAGAGTTAATTTGTATTTTTAGTGCCTCTTGATTAATTGTGTTAGGAATAACATTTGTAACCATCAACACCATTAAATGGAAAATTTGATCAGATTGGCCAATTCAACTGGTGAACTAGACTCTTTCTTGATCCGATTTCCTCTTAAACTGGTCTGGAGCTAACCTAATGTAACCTATCCAACCGGAGGTAAACCCTAGACAACCTAGCTAACCCAATAGTTTGAGTTTTTTTTTTTTGGCTGGGTTATACAGAACGACATTGTTGGCTTTTAAGAAGAATTAAAAAAAGAAACTCATGCCTGAATACGGAAATTGATCTCTAGAAAGAGTAGACGGCCCAAATTGATCTCTCATCTCTGCCTCTTGCCATCGAAGTTTATTTCTTCTCCGGATCTCTTTGTTTGAAACCTCGCAGTCGACGTCGATTTTCTGTCTCTAGTTACTGGTATTGCTTTTCTGAAACCTCAACATGCGTCTCTGTCTACGTTGCTCATCTTTATCTACGCTTCTTGGCTTCTGGTCTACTCTCACCCTCTCTCTTACTCTCCTAAGCTTTTCTCTATGCCTCCCATTAACTCTGCGAAAAACCAGTACCATTTACTGCCATCATCACATGGGTAGAGCTTTATTTTGTTTTTATTATAATTTGTTATTTTCTTTTCATTACCAAGTCAAATGATCCGTTTTAATAATAATTTTAATAATATATTTAATAAATTTAGCAGCTCAAGATTTGTGAAAAATAGACTGCAAAGTAATCTTTAACAATATATTTAATAAATTTAGCAGTTATAATAAGATTATGTTAACAATTTTTCTTTATATTAAATTTTTTAGGTTATTTGAAGTTTTGGACTAAATTATTTAACTTTTTATTAGGATTTTATCAGGTTTGTTGAATTTTTTTGGGATTGTGCTAACATGTATAAGATTTTTCTCTTTTTATTAAATTTTTGTTGAGTTATTTCAACAGAACTAGTGATTTTTTATTTAAATGTTCATTTTTCCATATTCAAAAATGATATATTTTTATGTATATAAATTAAATTATACTATTTTAATTAAGATTGGTCTAACTCCGGGTTGATCCCCAGTTGAACTATTAATTCTTGACCCACTCTTGATCAATTCAATGACTGTTTTGGTTTTTAGTACCTTGATCAATACACATGGGGAGAAAAGAGTCCTTAAGAGCCGCAAGCCACAACACACAATCTAAAGAACAAAGGATCTCAATAAAAAGGAGGGGGGGAATGGGGGACTGGACCTTTTGCACTCTAGAATGTTTCATGACTTGTCTGCGACGTGTAAGTATGAGAGATAGATGATAAGTTTAGGGTTAGGTCCTTTGAAGAATATTACATTTAATTAAAGAAGAGAGCCCATTGAGATTTCAATTATACAATGTATCTAATTTTTTTATGCTTTTCTTATTTTATTATTAATCGATGTCAAAGTCTATGGAATTTATATATAAGTAGTTAGCGAATGACACATGATCAAAGACGATATTTTTTAAATGTTTGAAAAAAACTTCTATAAATAAATTTAAATCTGTCATATTTGGTTCTTAATATTCATATTTCCCTCATTCTCTAAAAAAATAAGGATTGGAGCAATTATTTTTTTCATTCCCTATTATTTTGTCAAATTCCATTCATTTAAATCCAAACAATTAAATGCACCTGTTTTTTTAAAAAATTGTTCTTATAGAACTGACTTCGAGAGAAATTGGTAGAAAATCAACTAAGATTAAATATATGATGGAAAAAATTCTTGCAACTCATCGTATTTGAGATTCATGTGAAAGGGGGAAAAATCTATTAGAAACTGGCAATTTTTTATGGGAAGGAGACAATATCAACAATTATAACACATTTAGATGCCAATTAATTTTTGTCAAACCATTAAATCTTCCCAAAAAGGATTATATCCTAGATTTTGTTTTGACAAACGGTTTGTAAAAGTAGGCGAATCTTAACATTAAAGTTTGAATCGGACCGTTTGTGCTCTTTAAGAAATAGCATTTCTCTCGAATTGGTAAAATAAGTGTACTCATTTGTCGTATTGTTTTGTACACTTTTACCATGAAACATATATTTAATTTATTAATTTACAATGTAAATAATTTTGTGCATAACGTATTAAAGATAGTAAATGATATCTGAAAATAAAATATTTTGTATATATAAATTTTTGACCAAAAAATCATATTTTTTTTATTACATATTGTTTGAAATAATCATTTTCTCACCATCACTTTTTGTGGGTGAAAATAGAATACGTATGCCAAATATATATATATATATATATGTTCATATATTTGTCATAAAAAATCAAGTACATATTCCAAACTCAAGTTCTAAATCAAAATCTACAGTCTCTCAAAAGCTAGTCACAAATTCTGTCCGTGGGACGAACCCATTGCAATTAATCAATCAAATTGAAGAGTACAATCAATTACATTTACAACAAGAACTATTTATTTCTAATAATATATGATGCACATTTCATAACCACCCTACAAAATTTTCTCATTGATCACAAACCTGTGATATCTTGTAACAACTCCAAAGGTCTGCCCCGAAAAAGCTCTCTCCTCAGCTTTTCTTTTTTACTCATTCTAAACTTATGCTCAGCCTTGTTCAAGAGACAAAATTCTGATACATTCATGTGACATGACAGTAACGTGAATAGAGAAATCGACACAAGATTTGTTGCCTTTCTATAACTAACTGATTATTTGTGTCTAATCCCTTTTGTATATAAATCTTATGCTACATGAGAAGATCCGAATATAGAAACACATCAAAGAAAGCATCAATGTGCCTATATCACCAGGGAGCATTAGCAGTTCTTGAAACTCAACCTTCAACGTCTCACGGTTCGGATTTATAGAGGCAGAATCACCATCAAGTCTTTATTATATGGTCTCTTTCACGTCCTCAAGCTTTATTTCAAGATCTTTCTGGTCCTGTCCAGCTTCATCTCGATCATTTCAACCTCTCCGTAAAACTTAATTTTTGAAGCTAAAATCATGAGCTATATTGGTTATAGCATTACCAGCTCTCGAGGTATAATTGTACATCCAGCATGCGAAATACTCATAGCACTTGATTTCTCCTCTCTAGACTGGCCAGAATTGGGCAGGAATTATTCAACATCGAAAGAAAAGGAGCATCACAAGGTTGCAATCGCAAGATTCTAGAAGGACATAGGATGAGGTTAGTTGAGGATCAAATTTTATGTTCATTTATTTTTTAAGTTTTATTTTTTTTAATTGGGTCAATCTATTTTTAGTGATGATAATAATATTCTACTTATTAAAAAATTGATTTGTTTTGGCCAAAAAAATGCATTTGTTTTTTTGGTGTAACCGAAAGAATATTTGGTTGTAAAGATATCTATTTAGTGGTATTTTTATTAGAGAACTTGATATAACAAACACTTAAAAACAATGCCTAATTTTCTTGCTAAAGTATTTTGCCATCCAAAAACACTCATTAATATACCTTTGGTATATCGTTGATCTGATAGGCAAATAATCAATGATACTTTTATCCTCTTGATCTTCATCGTCATCATAAGCTTTGTTTGACGCCATGCGTAACTACATAAAAGAAAGAAAATATAAACGTAATCAATTGATTTTTTTTT
>NW_026555620.1:0-56765 GCF_029017545.1 Prosopis cineraria | reverse complement strand
ACTGAGGAGGCTCGAACGAACATGGAGTCTCCACTGAAAAATGGGATCCCAAAGTGAAAAATGGACAAAACACTTCTATATAAGGATTCAGTATAAAGCCAAACTAACATAGCATTCCTGATCTTTTGTTGTTTTGGTATGCTATAACAAGTGGTGAAGTCTAAGCGGGATACATGAACCTGTGGCACAGTGAAACTAATATACAAAAACTTGATTGATGCTAATGAAAGGTGAGTCGTCGAGGTTCAAAAGGTGAGACTGGAGACCCCTCACTGCTTTGAGATTCCCCTCGCCATGCATCCTGAACCTGAGCGGCAAACTGCAGGAGGTTCCACAAAACATCCTCGATGGAAGGTCTTTCTGCTGGATCTTTGGCCAGGCACCTCGCACATATCTCCATCATCGTCTTCAACGATTGATCCAAGCATGACTTGCGAACTCCAGCATCTACAATGCTCCTTCTAGCTTCCTCATCACCTACTATGCTCGCATGAAACTGCCACGAGATCCAGTAATTGCAGTCCACAATAATTTGCTGACGATTTGTACTAGAAAACTAAATGCTGACATTTACCGTCCAAAGGGCATCAAATCCTATGAGAATTTCAATTATTATGTCTCTCTAATTCTGGAGTCTGATACATTGAGCAATAGATCAATATAAATATTATACGCATGTGACATATCTATCTCTCTTTTTTCTTGCTTCTACTGTGGACATTGTTTGTCTTCTATTATTGTTGTTGTTCTCATTGATATTTTTTGCGTACGACAAGCTCAAACATACTGTATATTCTATCTTTAGTGATAAGGCTGAGATTCTGACTTAAGATTCAGGGTCATCCTCGTGATACCAACACTGAATCATCTAAATTTCAAGAAGCGAATCCGGAAAGGTGGGAAATGGTGAGAAGAGAGAATTTGTTATTACCAGAACCCTTAAGCCATCCGCTTCATTCCTTGACTTTGCTGCCCTTCCCAGAATCACTTCCTGTAGTATTGCTCCAAAGTCGTAGATATCTGACTTATCTTCATGTTTTGCGCTACAAAACAATAGAGTTCATTTAATGGACAATAATTATTTTACATAATTGCAGCACAAGTATTTTTCCTATGAAACCTTCCCATGTTGTAAGATACTCCCTCCATCCCTATACATGAGAAGTCTTCTAAAACTTTTTTTTATCCTTAAGTATAAAAGGTTGTTAGCATATTTTTTAATGAATGGACCATTATACCCTTATTAAATTGGAAAGAGAAAATAAAAAGTACTCTCATTAATTTATTTTTTAAAAAAACTATTTTTTATTTACAATATTAGAGCAAAATTTGAATATTGCTATACTTTTAATTAGATAACTAATTTTTATTAGTTTGTATGATTTAGTTAAAAATATTTTATATATATAAGGACGGAGAGAGTAAGTGTTTGTGATTCCTCATTTTCATCTAAAAGAAGTGTTGCGTTTGTTATTAATTGTTTAATCACTTTACTCAAAAGCAGTCTAAATTAGTTTCTATAGGGGACCTTTTATTAACGCCAGGACTTTTTGACCCACTGGAGGAAGCTCCGTGCCCAACCTGCAAAAATAAGCTTTGGTGAGAACCAATTGAAGCCATTTTCCTAGAAAGTAAAAGATCATACCTGCTGGGAAAACATGATTTGCCCCCCTAAAAACGCATAATTATTTTCTTCATACCTTTCTGATGTCAGATAAAAAGGGCAGGTTATAACTGCAGATTTTTGCACCAAGATTCTGATCCAGCAATACATCTGTTGTCTTGAGATTGTTTGAATATACACCAGGGACAATTCCTGTGTGTAAATACTGGATACCCTTTGCTACTCCAATTGCAGCTTCTATGCGCTGGGTCACCCAAGTGATTTTCTTGACCTCCCATCTGCTAGCATTAGTATAAAGAACAGAAAGTGAAAATTCAGAACGGATAGTGTCAGGAGTAGAATTACAATTTCATGATGTAGCATCATTATAAAGGATGTTTCAATGAATTACCTGATATCCAGCTCTTGAGTGTGCCATTTGGCACATATTCGAAGACAAGAAATAGTCTGCTGACAGTTGAATCTTCTAAATAATATTCAAAGCAGTGTCCTAGGGCACAGACTAAATGACGATGCCGGAGTTGTGATATCAGTTCTATGAGGTGCATAAAGTTATGAATGCTGTATCTTTTTTTCATTTTCACGCATCTTATAGCAACAAGAAAACCATCCCTCAGCCGGCCTCTATACACATCTGAACATAAAAGAATGAGACATTATTTAATAAAAGAACATACAATGCACGCATGTTAAGAGCCCTTTGGCTTCTATTCTCATGTTTTATTTTTAATAATTGTTTTACGATACAAATTTTAAAATTATTTTTCAAAACAAAATAAAAAGAAAGCATGTTTGGTTGTGTTAATTTTAAAACAATTTTAGAATTAAAAAATCGGTTGATGTTAATGATTACTAATGGATATTTGTGGTGGCCTATGATAATCATTGGTCAATGTAGCTATAATTTTTTTTTTCTTTGTTGTAACTATAATTTTTAATACTTAAATGTAATATATTTTGAAAAAACAAAAAATAAAATGAAACAGCTTTAAGATATTTCTATTTCTTTGTTTTTAAAAACAAGAGATGAGAATAATTTTATAAACAATTAGGTTTGAAATACTTATCCAAACAAGTTTTTTATTTTTATTTTTTAAAACACAAACCAAACAAGCCCTGAACACACATATGATTGGTTCACAATTTCTAGTTTCGCAAAATTACTTTAATCATAGCTGCATGACCAAATTACTTTACTACTGCAGTTTATCATACTATTGGAAACCAAAGGAAGAACCAAAACAAGAAGACCTGAGCTTGATGTTGCCAGAACACAAAATCAGGTATACATAAGCTAAGAACTGGTGATAAGCAAGTAAAATGAAAGTTATCCGAAACCCACTAGAGTGAAAAAACCAATCAGAAAAGATCTTAATCAAAAGGAACGCCAGGTCTTTACCAAGCTCAGTAAAAAAAACAGAGGGGTTACCTGTCCCTGAGAACTTTCACCCATGAACGAAGATGTGTCAAAGTTGTTTGTAGCTGCCACAATTTCTTCCAGAGAGAAAGTTCGATAACTTGGCAGGCCTACTGTTGCCAACTTCATTGTTTGAGATATGTATCCTTTAAGTTCAGGGAAAAGGAAAGGTTACACCATATATCTTAAATGTATTAGACAGATGAAAGTATTTATGCATTGAAGAGTCTAATTTATAAGCATTCTGATTGCTCTTTCAGTTGCAATCAATCAGACATCAAATTTTTGGGCTGAGTTCACGAGAGAGAAAAAGAGACTTACTTGCATCAGAAAGATGCTTAGATGGGTATTTAGGAGTTTCACTCTCAGACATTAATCTAGTTGGGGGATTCTTAACGTTGCTTCTGACATTTCCTCTTCTAATAATGAAAAAAACCAAGGCAAGAAGCGCTACTCCTCAAGAATCCCGCCCACTATCCCAAGAGAAAGGCCAACCTTTGATTGATCCTTGCGTTTCTTACTCTCGGGTAATATTCCCACAGCTAAGGCCTCAGTATGACAAAAGGGAAGTAGATGCTGATTTTGGTTCATGTCTTGCAGACAATTTCTAGCATAAAGGACAGTCTTATTATTGCTTTTTGACTCTAAACATCCAGGTAAGCTTCCAGTCAACAGATTCGAGGAAAGATCCACAACTTGGAGTTCAGAACTGCATGTTAGGTTTTCAAAAAGCATTCCGGTGAGTTGGTTTCTAGAAATGTTGAGATAAGTGATAGAAGGAAGAGATAACAATGCAGGGTGGAATGGCCCCACAAATGAATTTGATGAGATATCAAATCTTTCAAGCTGGTAAAACTTGGTCACTTCAGCTGGGACACTGGATCTGAACATATTGTTTCTCAGTACAAGAGCAACCAACTTGGCACCAAGTCGAGGAAACAGAGGTCCAAAAGCATTATCATCCAATTCCAGCACTTGAAGATTTGTCAAATGCCTTAAATCGGGTACTACACCATAGAAGTGATTATGAGAAAGTGAAAGAATTCTCAAATTTTCCAAGCTACCCAAGGAATCAGGCACAGACCCATTGAACAAATTATTTTTCAAACTTAACACAGTTAAGGCTGGAAGAGAATCAAGCCAATCTGGAAGCTCACCAGAAAACTTGTTGTCATCAAGAATGAGTGTCTGAAGATTTGACAGTAACGAAAGCTCCTGAGGGATGACACCATATAGAAAATTTGAACTCATATTAACTATTTCCAGTGATGACAATCGAGCAATCTTACCAGGAAGTGGACCCCAGATACCAAGAGAAACCAGTGTGAGGACTTTCAAATGGGGAAGCCTGGCTAGCGTTGCGACAAAGGAATCTATTGAGAAATTTTTAGGAAGCGGCGAAGCTATCCTTTCACCTATTATATGAAGCTGGGTGATGGCATCTTCATAGCATACAACAGTAAGAGAAGAATCTGAGTCAGGGCTGCAGAAGTCTGTGCTGCTATTCCAGCTACTTAAAGCAGAAGGAAAATTCAAAAGCCGTTTGATTCTTAGAAGAGTCTGGGGCATCGAGGATTGCAGTTGCTCTGAATGATTTATAGAAAGTAAAAGTGTCACAAAAATCAGAAGGTTCAAAGGAGGGATTTTTTCTGCCATTAGTAGGGCGTGCGCAGGAAATGATCTAGAGTTTCGTGGTATTCTAGAAAGTGCTTGAGGAAATATATTCTCAATATCACATATACTCTCAAAATTCAAGCATGGTTTTCCAAGATCACACGAGCAGAAACCCTGCAATTGCAACAAGGTAGGTTTAGTAAAGTACTTGTCTTGAGTTAATCCAAGGCCAAAACTCTCTAAGGTTGATGATTGGCTCAAAGCAATAACATACTTTATGGAAAACCAACAAGCGCGTAACGTGTTCAGGATAAGTTAGTTGAAATTACCTCAACAGAGTTGATGAACAAATCAGTTTGAGTGCTGAGTTCAAATACGGTTCTTCCCAGCTTGTAAGGGCCTAAAGCAGAGTGTTTTCTCTTATTCCAAGCCACCTTCATCCTAACTTAAAGCATTCTTCTTCTTTTCTGGAGCACACAGCACAGTGAGTGAGTAGTAAAAACAACCCAGATTCAAAAAGTCAAAACTGTACAAACATGTCTCTTTGTGCTCCTGTTTACAGTTTGAAGAAAGAGTACCATAATCAAACAACCTACGAATACCAAGTCTGGAATCTAATCTTACTGACGCAAAGAAACAAGTTTCCCAGGTGTCAGCACTCCAGGGGTTGGAAGAAAAGATAGGGCCAAAAGGCACGAACTGGATTACTGGACCATCTAACCAAACCGACATTTCACCATTGCCAGTCAGAAAAGTCTCGAACTTGGTATTCCATTAATTTCCCGGGAAATTGTTTTGCTTTGCAGAGAAAATAGTTTCCGCAGGAAAAGAAAAAGGAAGATTCGGGAGGGAAGGGGGACCCTTTATTCCTCGAGATGACATCTTTGACATGAACATGTGGAGTCCAGCAGCAGATTTCGTTAATCAGCTTACTTTGTCACTTTATTTTTTTCATGATTTCAAAGGAAACTAACAGAAGGTGGGTTTGGCTCAGGGTGTGAGACTGTAAACAACTAAACATGGACTATCGCTTTCTGGGATCACTAAGCCATATCTTTCTGTCGCTTCACTTTAAGGGATGGCTCCACATTTTATATTTCTTGCTCTTGGCGCCTTTATTTATTTATTTGGTTCTCTTTCACTTGGGGGTAATGCCCATTAATAGAGTCAAGTACGTGTTCGTTCTCCCCAGAAGAGCAGAGAAATTCGCATCAAAGACAAACAAGTTGGCGAAAGGGAAGCTTCCAGCCTTCCACAAAATGATGAGTGTTCCGAAAACTATGGCTAAAATATGAAGTAATATCTTACTGCTTTCTCAAGATTAATTAAAATTTTAAATTATGTTATAAATCATCACGGACTCAATTCTCTTGGTGGGGTTTTGGGGATCAGTTCTGGTGGAGTGTATAAGTTGGATCTTTGTGATAGCATTACAGAAGATATAAAATGAAAATTACAACCTGCCAAAAATCTTAACTCGTCAATTGAATGCTTTTCTTTTTCTTGTTCTTTTCCTTTTCTCTCCCTCCATCAAGACACTATTATGTATTGTAGTTCTAATCACGATAAATGTGCAAATAAATCTGACCAGATTATTTTTCTACTTTAGGTTAGACCCGAAAAGAAAAGAAGGGATTATTTTGTCGGTGCTGGTTTGATGAAGAAGTGTCATTCCTCCCAGACACTTATTTGGGAAAATTTAACGGCAAAAGTGCAAAACCTTAGTCTGATATGAACACATCTTTAGGTGCAGTGATTTGTCTACACGTGAGGTTCACGTGCGCATTCAGCTTTTATTACAGTTTTAAGTGTATTTCTTGTTGATGCATTATAGGGCAATCAACTTGTTGGGAGATGTCACCTCTATAAATGGAATCCCAGAACCTCGAGCAATTAATTTCTAGTACTCGCTTTGGGATGTTTTTTGAGAAGTTTAAAATGAAAAAAATTTACATACTTATTTTATATAATACTTGTTTCCAATTACATCAAGTCATATGTATGTTATAGAGATTATTTATTGTATAAAATTCTTGTTATCAATATTGTTAACATAATTAAAATTTACATGCCTTTATTTAATTAAATAAAATATATTAAATATAAAATTTAGTACATGAATTTTATTTAAAATTGTTTGGTTTATAACCCACCTCGAGAAGTGGCACTAGCATCGTGACGTCAACCGAGCAAGTAAACTGTTAAACTTGATTATTTTAAAAGTAAAAATTTAAAAAATATTTTAGAATAAAGAAAAGAAAGTAATACGACAAAGAGAATGAATGGAGAATTCGTTACGAAGAGGGTAAAAAAATTGGTCCTGTCTCGTGTGTTTCTTTTTGCCTTTTGCCTTCATGGCTTCAAGAGCGAATCATTTTCCGAGGAATTTTCCCAGGTTCAAATTTGAAACTCTTGGTAATTGAAGTTCATTTTATATGATTTCTTGAGTGATCATGATAGTGAGTGATAAAATAATACATGAATGAAAATTAAATAACAAATTAATATGAAATAGTTTTAATTTTATAATTTAATAATATGTCAATGATATTTTCACCACGCTAAAGTCATGTATGGCTTATTACATCGTTTCATGGCATGTCCGAAGTCTAATTGATATTAAACATCATATGGGCTCGTATAGTGGGCTTCCCACTTAACAGGCCGAATGAAAACCCTATGGGCTTCATAATTATCTTCTTTATAGAGTTCCTAACTCGAGCCGGGGAGGGCATTATTTCATGCATTTTTCGTTTACGGACCTCTTCAAGCGCAAATGTGAAGTCTGGAATGAGGCATTGGCCCAAAAGGTGATTTGAGTCATGCAGAGTTGATATTGGAAAAAACAATCTGGACTAGCTCGGCCAACATTCCCACAGTTGAGTATCAATGAAATGAAATTATTTTTCGAAAAATGCAATTAAAAACATCCAAACTTTATTTAAACACTCGAAGAAATATGGAAGGAATAGAAACAAAATTGTGCAAAGCTCTATAAATTGTGTATATAAATTATAAATTTTAAATAATTAAAAAAGTTACGCAAAACCTGAGAGGAGCCATAGCTCTATTTAAATTTTTATATTTTATGGCAATGATTATAATATATTGATTTATTTAAATTTTCATTTGATTTAATTTATTAATGGGTTCCCACTTAGCCCATATCCAATAAAATACACTAATTCACTCAGATTAAAAACAAAAACCAATAATTCAGTGTACTTGATATTAGATCACGCAATGTTAACACTTTTATATATATAACATTTTTCAGTTTATTTACAATTAAAAAATATAAATATTTTTATTATTTGCATGTAACCTCCTATTAAAGATAGACATCGCAAGTGCATAATTCACCCGAAAAAAAAAGGCACTCTACGTCTTTTTATTTGCAATTTAAGATTTTAGCTCACAAATTAAAATGTAACATGTTAAAATTTTTTACTACTACTATGTTATTAACTTACATGACCTACTTCTCTATAATTGTTTGTATTTAATAAAGAGATAAAATGTAAATATAAAAATATCAATTAACACTTTTAAAATTTTATAACATAAAACTGGAAATACCTTTTTGCTTTTAGAAAAAAAAGAAATACTTTTTAAGCTGGCAATTTTTTTTTTATAATAAAAAAAAAAAGAGGGAGTATGACGATGGAAGAAAAGAGTAAGCAGAATACGATTAGCGCTTTTACATCAAAAAAAGAATACCATTAACGCTACATTAATCAATGTTACATTAAAATACAAGAAAAGCAAATTCCGATGGGCCATGAACCGACCAGCGAGAGAATCCTGGACCGTTTCATTCATGGAAGAAGGTATTTGACTATTGACATTTACTTATCTCTCAGATATTTTCAAGCTTTTAACAGTTAACCTCGTCTCCATCATCATTGACTTTGCCCTATTGGAACGTTATCTACCCTATTTTTCTTCACTGCTTTAACCCCCACTTCACTTCTCTTTTCCAGCCAATTAGCCCTCAGCAACAAATTCTGCAGAACGTAACGCATCACCATAGAAGTCAATTTCCGATCTTGACTCCAAAAATATATATCACACACACACACACACACACACAACGTGTTCCACTTTATTTCTTGCTGCACCCATTTACACCTAAAATGATTCCCTCCAACAAGTCAATTTTGGACATTATCTAGCTGAAGCCAAGTATTAACAGATTAACAAACTCGAGTCCCTGGGTTTAATGTATTATATAAAATGTTTCAAAATGTTGTGTGCTCGCAATTAGGAATTAAAAGATCAGAGCTTTTGACACAAGTGGTGGCCTAGTAGATTCTAATTCCTTAAAGCGAAGGAGATCTGTTGATATGTACATCTGAGAGTATAGATCCCACAAGGGTGGTGACATGATGCGATTCACGAAGACCAAAGCTTGAATGCATCTCTAAATTCGTAATAAAATATTATCTCTATCACCAAACATATATGAAGATCGCTCAACAGAGAACTAGCAGGTTAGGATTCTTCCTGCATAGCTTTGAAATGATTTAACTAGCAGGTTCAATAATTGGGGGTCCCAAGTATTCAATCCCATCCATCTGAGAATTCTCTGGCATCTCAATCTCTTCCAACCATCTATAACAAGTATTTTCCTCTTTCGCCACCGCCTTGTTCTCTCCATCTACAAGAGAAATAAAAAACCAGTACCATACCAGTCAGATATATATATATATATATATATATCATCAAAAAAGAATAGACTAGAATCTATGGGACAGTATTACTGACTTGAAAAGGCAGCGCAAGGATGATCTCTGTAATAGGAGCAGTCGCGGCCATCTTGTTTAGAATAAGGAGGGCCAAGCACGTCAAGCACTGCACACGGAGTGACGGCTGTGAATTCATGAATGTTACCTCCTGTGGTCGGGTACAACACTGAAGTCTCACAAGGTGGACTGAAGACCTTGTCAGCTTTTAACTTGGCCAACTTCACTGCAGATACAAAACAAACAAACGGTTTAGATCTCGGATCGAGAAGACCAGTACATGAAAACCCATAGTTTTATATGTGTGCGTGTGTGTTCACACACACAGAGACAGACAGAGAGAGAGATGTCACTTGAATACCCACATTCAGATTGTCGAGGCGTATTCTCACATGTCTCAGGAATAGGATCAACCAAGTCGTAGGATTTAATGTGCATTTTTCCGAGCAGAAGCTTGCTGAACACAGTCATTCCCGGGTGGTTATGGAGGGGAATCACCCCCGTTGCAGGCAGGAAGAAGATGCAGAGCTGTAAATGCAAAAGAAGAGTAAATAAAAATATTCACAGATTAAATTGATGTGCGACTATCTCTACTATAGAAAGAAAAAAGAAAATAAAGAGCAAATCCGCTAATAAATGCTAAAAAAGAAAAAAGATTTCTATATATATATATATATATATATCGTCCAAAACAACCATTTTTATCAGCTGTAGCAAGAAAGAAAATTCATAGAAGTTGAAATATGAAGAAATAGATATGCCTAGATACTTTTTTTTTTTCTATGTATTTTCATAATCATCGGGTTAGGATTGATCTAAACCAGCTCATTCTATATATGATTCAACATGCCAAGCTTGCAAGACTTACAGAGAAATTATCGCACTGGTAAATGGTTGTGTATGTGACCCTTGGATTCTCTTTGAACACATTCCCTGGCTTGAAGAATTGCAAGTCACTGCTCAGTCCAAAATCTTCTGGCTCCACGGCATCTGATGACAGCATCAAAACGACATTAATCAAGAGAAGTATCTAGAGGAAAAATAATTGAAATGTAAGAAATAGGAGGGAGCTAGGAAAATAGATCGAGTATACGGCTCTCGCAAGGTAGGCCGTTTCATCTCAAGAACACAATGGGCAGGTAGCTTAATTTCTGGTTTAGTAAGGGAAGGGAGATGACAATCCCATAGAGAAGAGTGATCAGAGTAAACCAATGGATATCACATAATTGTACAGAAGATATTTTTTTCATGGGTCCAAACATGTCAGGCTAGAAGTAACATAAATAGAAAGTTAAATACCTAGAATGTGGCATAGTTTCTGAACATCTTGAGAAGAAGGAACGGTGCCAGGACCTTTAAATGTGTCTCGGCATGACACAAAAAGCTCCTGAAGCGCCTTTGAAACCGTGGGACGCCTAACCCTTCTGTAAGGCTTCCTCTTCTTACCGATGAATCTCTTCACATAACCGACCTTGTTCACATGCCCAGCTGCTCTGTCTCTTCCCTGCTCCACCAAACCCGCCTCCATTTTCACAGTTAAATTATTACAGATCAACCGAATCTCAGAACCTGAATTGATGCAGATGACCTCTGTCCTTTCACCCAAACATGATTCACGCAGACACGAAGATCTTCGCTTCGACTAATGGATTCAGAACACCACGTACAAGAAATAAAACTCCACACCCAAAGGCCGGAAGGTTAGTCGTTGTCGAGATCGTGACTTTCACATGGGTTGAAGAAGAAATATGGCCTAATCAGGAGTGCAAATGAAATAAGTGCGGTTGACTGAAGAGCGTGAATTTCGTATTCGTATAAAACTGAAAATGCAGTGAAGTGCGCGTACGAAGATCATAAGAGAGATTACGGGGGATGATAGGGAAGTTAAGGAAGAAAGTGGAGATGATATCTGTCTATATAGAAAGAAGAAAGAGAAGAAACAGAAAGACAGAGAGAGAAGGGAAGAAAAATCAAAGGTTCAGGACTAAAACCGGGGGCCATATGGCATTGCATAATGGCAATATGGCATAATGTTTAAGTTGACAACGTTGCGAGTTCTAAGAAATCCTTGAAGGGAAAAAAAACGTTTTTTTTTTTAAGGAAAAGGAGTATTTTTCTGCCTCCCGTACCTAGATTGCATGGAAACTGGCGGTTACAGCGACCCACTGTTTTGCGGGTTAAATCGGTGAGTCAGTGATGAAGCTGCCAAAACGCCAACTCGGGTCCGATGGTTCTGTAGGTGGAGAAGGAAAGAGCAAATCAAGGTGCTTCTGAAGAGAACTATAATTAATTATTAAAAAATAAGCGTGATTAAATGAAACACTGAGTTTTGTACTCCTGCATGGCAGACGACAAGTGTCAGTGCTTTCTGGGTGTTACAACTTATGTTCATGGGCTAACAGGGACAAGTGGCCTATTCTCTTGATTTTTCTTACTTTATTAATTCTGATTTTATTTTTATTTTATATTAAGAAAAATCATGCACTTAATTTTTTCTACCAAATTCTTGTGGGATAATGATAAATGAAGACCTTGCAAGGGAGATAATGGCTGATAAGGACCGTGAATTCTTCAAGTGGCAAATAAAAGCTTAATTCCTTTTAGTATTTTTTGTCGATTGTTTCTACATCCTCCTAGCATTTAAAATTCTAATGTATTTAAATGTAATTTTTGTCTTCTGAGGCCCTTGAATGTCATTCTCACGAATATTTACTGGGCATGCATGATTATTATTCTTATGCACATTACAACAACAATCCTTAATTTTGATTAAGCCAGTTATCTAGACTGTACAATATCATTATGTAGCATCAACATTAGCTAATGCAAACTTGATACTTGTTAATACTTTGCAAGGACAAAGTTTTTTAAATGTTTTTAAAGGATTTAAACTTGAGCAAGCAAAATAAGTAAGAAAGAAGCCATTAGGTGGCAAAATGAAGGAGAGGCGAATTAGTCCGAAATCGCATTCACAAGTTGTCGAGTGCATGGAAAAGCAGGAAGCGCTTGGCATTGGAGGAAACGCACTGTACAGAACTTTCCTGTGGACGGGAACATTTTTTTTTTTTTTTAACCAGCCTGTGGATGGGAACTTAACCAGCAGAATAAATGGGGTCATTATACATTAATCTAATATCAATATGTCGTTTTTTATACATTCTTTTATAGACAATGACGGATGGGGAGCATAACTCATGGGAGAATAAAAAAATTTATGGAAGTGGGGGGCCAAAATTAGATTTTTCATTTTTTTTTCCAAATAAAAAGTAAGAAAGTTTATCCCAAAAAAAAAAATTCACAGTTGCTTGTCCCCGGATCCGTCGCTGATTATAGGCCGTACGTTTTCAAAAATATTAATCTTTAATATATTACCTCCAATCCCTTTTATAGGATATTTTATAGAAAGATATTTTAGTTTTTAATATATGATACTTGATAGAATATTAATTATATTTTTTAATCTTATTTTTATTTAAAATTTTATAGAAAGATATTTTAGTTTTTAATATATGACACTTGATGGAATATTAATTATATTTTTTAATTTTATTTTTATTTAAACTCATTAATCATGAGAGTGAATGTGATAGACATTTGAAAATTTTCTATTTAAATAGAGGTAAAATTAAAAATTTACTTAATTTTTAGATAAAATTAATAACTTAATGTCTTAACCACTTCTCTCTATTTTCGTGAACTAATTAGATATGTTTTATAATAAAGATTGGAGAGAGTGAGTTATACAGGGGATTGTTTATTAATAGCATGTTTTAAATTATAAATATAACAAAAGTTTGCAATTCAAATTTCAGTTTATAACTATTTAAATTAATATTTAAAATTTATTTTGCATAAAATTTTATCAGAACTTAATTATCGTTGATTTATTCTCATGAGATTTTATTATCATTTTTCTTAATGTTTTTCAGTCCAATAGGATGGAAAACTGTGGGGATAAATGAATTGATTTGGGGGCAACATGCCAGCTACCCGCAACACAACAACCCCAATTAAAAGTCTTCAATGTGTTTTGCAATATTTTTTTCATGCTCATTCTCAAGTCTCAACCTGGTACACACTTGTGTTTAATTTTCGTCTTTTAACTTCTTGTAGATCGATAAAAAGTGTTTAAAACTGAACAACGCCTATTCAACTAAACCATATCTAATATATCTCTTGTCTTTACAATGTTCAATCAATAGCACCGTATTTAAAAAAAAAAAAAGGATGATGTGTGTGTATAGGGTTTTAGAAGTATTATTCAAGAAACATCCAATATCCTACATTATTTAATACATAATTGCCACCTCTAAAATAATTAAAATATAACATTTTTTATTCTAACATCAAATATTTACAAATGTCCGTTAAATAGTCAAGCTACCTTCTCTTTCATCATATTAACGGTTAATGTCTATTATTTAGCATCAAGGTGACTGTTTTAGTTATTTTAAGAACAAAAATACTATATCAAATAGTTTGAAGTATTGAGAAGCTATTGGAGTATACTTTAAGAAAAAAAAATGTACCTCTACCCTTTATATTTATACTCCCTCCATTGCTATATATAAAAAAATAATTATATCGTGTAGTTTTAAAAAAATCATTTAACAATAACAGTTGTGTTTGGAAATGAAAAATTAAACTAAAATACCTTTATATTTAATCAAAATAAGTCCCCGTTGATTGTTTATCGTGAGTGAAAATTATGAGTTCATGATGAATAATTTATAAAAATTAGAATGAATGTTTATTGAAATATATAATTTTATTTATAAATAAAAAAATAACAAATAGTAGTTTTTTTATATATATACATAAGAATAAAGGGAGTATTTATTAACTTTTCTGTCTTTTTATTATGCACAATTGTCCTCCTATTAATGACAATCAATCATATTTAAAGTACAACTAAACATTAAATACAAATGCATTTGTTGGCAGAAATTTAAATTCATTATATCATGGAAGAGTAGCTCTTTTTTCTAAATTCAATCCTCACTGCTAACTCTCCTCAATCATCTCTTACTTTGTTTGACACAAAATCAGTACTTCATCTAATCCGATTGTTGGACAAGGTTTTAAAGTCTTGTTTGGCTATAAATACAAAGTAAAGATGTGCTCTCTTTGTTCCTACATGTATAATACTCCTTTCGTTTTAAATTATAAGGTATTTTTAAATAAAATTTTATTTATTAATAAAGCTTATTAAATACACTTTATAATCTTACTTTTTTTAAGACAAAAATATAAGCTTTTAAAAATACACTTTATTAATTTTCCACTAATGAACAAATAATGAAGAGAGAGAATACATGAAAAAAAGGTAATGTT
Organism: Prosopis cineraria; assembly: GCF_029017545.1. NCBI lineage: Eukaryota > Viridiplantae > Streptophyta > Magnoliopsida > Fabales > Fabaceae > Prosopis > Prosopis cineraria. The sequence goes on along the minus strand of NW_026555620.1, from coordinate 42,031 downwards.
GAAAAATTATCATTAATAAAACTTTATTTTTATCAAAGTATCTCATGTTTTAAAACATTAAATCTTTTTTAAAAATGTTTATAATTTAGGATGGAGAAAGTATTTTTTTATGAACTTGACTTATTTGTAAATATAAGACTGTCATGATAAATTCAACTAAAAGGACAATTTTGCCTCAATGTCTTGAAAAAATGAAGACATATTAATTATCAATTACACGCTTTACTTATCACTATCATATTAATTATGACATTATTAGGAACATAAAAAATTATTGTGGTCTAACGTGCTTTTAACTAAATAACAATTTCTTATCAACGTGTGAGATTTAGTTTTTTTTAACATATTTATAGAGATAAAAGGATAAATACTTAGTCTTTTTAAAATTTTACATTATAATTGTTTGAAATTATAATTTCCACGTGAATTTTATTGTGATAATTAATTGGAATGAAGGAAAAATTAAAAGTCAAATATTTTTTATAAATTAAAATTATTAATGGTTATTCATTAAAAGTCATGAAATTAATTAATTTTATCTCATAACTAGAACACGAGGGATACCGTGTAACATTATGGGGGTGCTTCAATAATTAAGATTTAACGTTTGAAATTAACTTTTTAACTTTTGAAATGTTAAATGTTATTTGAATAATTTTTAAGTGAGTAAAATAATTTTTTAAATATGGGTTGTGATGTAGTTGAAATGTAAATTTGTCAGCTCTATTTTTGATGGATTTGAAATTGTAAATGAAAATTGAATTATACCTATTTTTATAAGTGATAAAAGATACCCTTATTATGTTTTAATTTTTTCTAATATTAAAATTTACATTTTTTATTCTTATTATTTAACATATTAAATTTATGTTATTTTATTTTTCTACACCTTTTAAACATTTCTAATATATTATATATACAATAAAGATTATCAATTATCATAAATCAGTATCCTTTTTTATCATTACATATTTAAAAGTACATTTAAAAAGTATAAATTATCATTAATTTAAATAACTTTTAATTTATTAAATTGACTTTTAAAAAAAATATCTAAATTTAAATTTTGTTATCGGAACTAACTTTATTAAACTGACTTTTGTCATATAAATTTCAGCAGATAAACTTTTGATAAATTAAAAATTAAATACACACTAAATTACTTGTACTTTTAGAATCCAAATCAAATAAACTGCAATTTCAATATTTCTATCAATAACCTTTTCATTCACTAGAATTAATAATTTTAAATTTTGTTATTTATGAGTACAAGTACGATTTTTCACATTGCAATATTTATTTTGGAAAGCGAACATGAATTTAAAGCTAATTCTTCAAAAAATTAAAAAATTATGGAAAAAAATATTTAAAAAATATCCAACATTGCTGGATTAATCTAAATCAAGTCAACCCAAATTTGTGATTTTTTTTAAAGATAGAGTACGTTTTTGTCATCTAACTTCATATGAAATTTCAAGTTAGTGTCTTGATTTTATAAGTTAAAGTATTTTTTTAGTTATCAAATTCTAATGTTACTAATTTCAGATAATTATTTTTTATACTAATCATTATTATTTTTTAAAAAATAAACTTAATATATTAACCTTTAAGAATATTTTGTTAATATTTAAAAGTTTAATATAAAAAATTTGTCTGATGAAGCCAATGATTTTATGATTAAATGATTGAAAAGATATTTTATAAAAATTAAAGATAAAAATTTAATTTTATGTAAAATTAAAAAATAAAAATATCCTTTAACCATTTAAAATGAATTCATTTTAACTTGAATAAGTTTGTAATTTGCCAAAGGAACTGGCCTGGTTGGACCTGATTTTCACCCAAATGAAATAAAACCCAAACCTTTCATCGCTCTTAATCAGGAAATATGGTGTTGCGTGTGAAAAGAGAGAGAGATCATGAGACGGAATGGACGAAAAGAAAAATCAAAGAATGAGCAGCTTTCACGGCGCTAGGGTACGTAGCTTAGAGTCATCCATCACGTGGCAGTCACAAGCGGCACGCGGTTGCGAACGGTGTAACCACGGGATGGCACGTGTCCACAAAGCCCTCTGGTTTCATCCACTCTGTTGAATACTGATTTGATTTTTGAATTTCATTTGTTTCAATTTTACGTTTCCCTGACACAAGCACTTGAGACTAAGAACCTTTCTTCTTTCTTTCTTGTCCGAGGCCAAGAGCCAAAATAATAAACTATTGATTTGTAACTTACAAGTCTGCTTAAACTAATCATGATAATTAAATTCGTATTTATAAGATTTTAATATTAAAATTAAAAAATATATATTTAAAAAATTCAAAATATTTAATTACTTTTAACAAACTAAAAATGCACGTGATATGTGATTAATTTCTTTAGAGCGATGAACAATTTTCGCAAAATCCCTTCATAAGTCAAGGATCTTTTTTTCGTGTGTGGGTATATTGAACTTTTTTTTTTATCACTTTCAATCATTTTTTCATTGTCTTCTATATATATATATATATATATGACGCGTTTTAGATGATCTGTTTTGCGTTATAGAAGAATATTTAAGAAAATTAGTTATTAATTCACGCAATTTGTTTTCGTTCATTGAACTGATTCTTTGATATGTTGATTTTAGAAACCAATAAAGTCCAGTAACTTAATAGTTTCTATTAAATTTAACATCAATCGGTATCCGTAAACATATTAACATCAGGTCATATTAATAATACTTATAAATAGTACGATCTATTTCTTGATTACAGAGAGGTAAAGTAGGATTGAACCTGTAAGCTAGCATCATTCAAGATAAAAATCAGGTCACATAAAATGAGAAAACCACCTAGTTATGCTTAATTTGAAAGGAAAAAGAATTTTTCATGGAGCTGGTTAAATAATTTTAGATGAGGTAGAGATAATAAATGTGATTCTTTTTTTATTTTTTTTGGTAACACAATGGGTGAGTATTTTGGACAAGGGGGCGTTGCATGCAGAAGCTATAGCAAGTGGCTGAACAGAATGCATGAGATATAACTAAGAACATTTACGCCCAGATTTCATAAAAGAGACTTTTTTAACTAAAAAATTATATAAAATTCATAAAATACTTTCAAGTCTTAAATTTTATACATTTATAATTTATAAAAAAAATGACAACTTACAATAATAACTTATAAATGCCTGTTGCTTAATTATAAATGTTTTTTATCAAGTTATAAATGTGGATGATTTAAAATTTGAGAGTATTTTATAAATTTTATGAAATTTTTTTTATAATAAATTCTCTCTTTATAGGACTTAGGTGTAATTTTATCACATGACTAAGCATCTTCTTCATACATTAACATCTCTTTCGTGTCAGGATCATCTCTGAAAAAGATAAGCAAGACGGAGATGAGCAACAAGTGAGAAAGTGATAAACAACTTTTTAAAACAGCATACACACACATCAAGTGAGAATACTTGTAAATACAAATGGATTTGTATTTAGTTCTCATGTAAATAAGAGAAAGGAAGGTACTAAGTGCTTGTTTAGTTTTGCTCTGTTTTTTTTTAATTTCTAAAATTCATCATGTAAATCAATTTTTAAAAATTGCTTTTAAAACAAACAAAATTAAAATATGTTTGATTATGTTAATTTGAAAATGATATTAGAGTTAAAAATGGGTGATAATGATAGTTGACTAATCATCAATGGTTAATGGTGATGAATTACAATAGTGATTAATCATAATTGAAGGTAATTTACAATAATCAAATGTAATATGTTTTAAAATAAAAAAAATGATAATAGCTTCAAGATAGTTTCATTTTTATTTTTTAAAACAAAAAGAGAATAATTTTAAAAATATTTAATTGCAAAACAGTTATTCAAACGTTTTTTTATTTCTAAAAATAAAAAATATTTTTTCAAACATAAATCAAATAAATCCTAATATTTTATTTTTATGTCCACATCTGAACTTGAGATTTTTCCTGAGATTGATGCATGAAGAAATTGGATAATAACAAACTGCTACTACTGCTAGGGCTTTTGCAGATTTAACTAATATTAAAGACTAAATTAAGCAAACAATACAACATTTATTATGTTTTGTATTATAATCAATTTATTATATTTGTCAATGATATATCGTTATATATTAATGATAAATCCTTTATAAATTTTTAAATTTTTAATGATAAAAATTTTTTATATATCAATGATAAATTTCTTATATATTAATGTAAATAGGTCACACTTTTAAATTTTTAAAAATTTAATCTATATTTTTTTAGCACAATTTTTTTTTTTTCCTCCAGCGGGCAAATTTATCCAAGTTGATATATGACGATTGTGGCCTAAGGGGAATTAGATGTCCTGCTTCAATTTTCCATGATAGATGGTTTACGATAAGGTCCTTTATTTTTTGGGGAATTTAGATAAGCTCATTTGTTTTGCGAACATTTTAATTTTTTTTCACATCCGGGAGGCATTTCCACGTAGTTATTTTTTTTTTTTATATAACAAAGTCCATCTGAGCTAACGAGGGGTCAAGCAGCCACGAATTCTGGTCGGGATTAATCTTTTACACTCAAAGGATGTAAGGGTTTTGTGAGAATGAATATATTATTTAAAAATAAAACGAACTATTGCTGTTATTTTTACTATTTATTTATTATTTATTCACAGTAACTTCAATATATTTTAATTTTCATTTTTTTCTAATTTAAAAACAAATCAGAGTTTTCCCATAAGTGCACCTAATATTTTTACTATTTTTATTTTCACTTTTTTTTTTTTGGCTCAGGATCCAATCAACATGTTATATCGAATATCAATGCCACATCATAAAGACTTTAGAAGAGCTGTTGCAAACTCCACTAAATTCATTTTTTGAGGAAAAAGTAATAGCTTTGTAGTAAATTTGTATCAAAACTGGATCCAAGTTTGTCAGTCAATAGACCACCCATGTCAAAGGCATCACGAGTTAGCTAGAGCTATTACGTCACACACCAAAAGAATATTGGGAGAATCTTAACTACACATTGCACATCCTACCGAACCAGCTTCTTGGGGGAAGAACAATAGCCCTTGATACAGCTACCAAAAGAAAGATAAGCAGCTACATTCACCAAAACAAAAACAGATAAGTAGTTACATACACGGACGGGGTCCAATAATACGTTACTACTCATGCAAAGCTCATATCGAATTGTAACCAGGCATCTTAAAGAAACCAAGTAAGTGATCCAATATGAATTTCTTTTTGCTCAATTTGATCCGTTCATCGTTTTGCCTTTTCCATTCACCTGTACATAGCCTAAATCTATTTTCAATAATACCAACGTAAAATTGCAATTTGACTCTCTCTCAAGATGGAACTGCCTCCCTCAATCGCATTGATGAGGACCAGTGTAATCCCAACATCACCATAGCAAGATGCTTTCTCTGCATGGTCTTCAAACATAACCTGTTTTCTTTTCTCTTCATAATCAAATGTGGCATCGATTGCAATAAGCCATTGAGCTCTCAAGTTTTCTAGGACTGTTTATTTTGATTGTTTGTCTGGAAGCATCTTTCGAAGTTTAACGATAATTCTAAGAGAGACATTGGCTCATCTCCTTTCTCTTTAACCAAAATATTGGACGCAAAACTTTTCTCCTTGAGCTGATTTGCGTTTTCTTGGTTGTGGCATGTCATACTCTCTGGATCGTTCGCATGTTTTTGGGCCACAGAAGTTCTAAGAGCCATGCTAGGAGTTTCAATGATCTGTCTTGACTTGTCATTGCCACCCAAAAATGGACGAGGAGTTAGATTGACAGAGAATCTGATCTGATTTAGCTTGATCTCTTCCTTTCTCTGGAAAATAACAAATGTCAAAGGGTATCAAATTCCAAATGCAGCTTAGAAATAGACAAAGACATATAATAACAAGTCTTATCCCGTTAAGTGGGGTGGACTACAATTATCACACAATGCCACTGGGCTCTATTCACAACCAACCAAAAACTAGAATTTGAAAGTTAGTCTAATCTTCAAATGGCTGACGCCTCATTAAACAGCAAAATGTAGGTCGAGCTTTGGGGCATGCAATATGCTGCAGATTTCTAGAGACAAAGTTTCCAGGAGAATCTGCATCTTCATAGATTCCATGGAAGCCATCATACAAGTGAACCAATTATGCAGTAAGGCTCATTTCTTATGGGATTTGGTGAAAGGTGTTCGTGTTCTAATGCAACAGGATTGGGATATGATTAAACTTTGTCAAGTTCATAAGGAAGGCAATCAGGGTGCCCATTTTTTGATGATCCACCCCCAAGCGTGGCTAGGGCTGTGTGTGCCGGTGGATGTGGGAGGTGCCAATTATTCTCACCATATTATGCACGCACAGGATCTTTTGCTAACCCTCCTTTCATAGCCGGGGAAAAAAGCAAAATATAAGTGAAAACCGAAAGAAAAATCAGGGGATAACATCCTACAAGAAAGAAACAACCTTAGATATTATACACAGAGGAAAGATTACCTTGTCAGAATTGGGCTTCCCTTTTGAAGTTGAATTTCCGGTGGTGCAATAAAAGCACTGCTAGGCTTTTTTAGCACTTGACCATTTGGATCATAACCCTACCCATTGATAATTAACTGTTAAATTGGTGTTCCTTCTTAGAGGACAAAATATTGAGACAAAAAATAGAGTTTTCACAATCTTTGCAGTAGAGGAAATGCCAGTATTAGTTGCCCTCTGTAGTGAAATATTGAGACTGCCCTGAGAAAATTCTGAAGTAGGACTATTTGATTCAAATTTAAGTTGGCCAAAAGAGAGTGGTGATTTGGCACTTTCATCTCCAACACTTTGTTTTCTCGCATTTGTGATATTTGAGTTAGGCATTTTAGGTAAGGGAGGTTCGGTTCTGTATTTATCAGCTATATCCCCAAATGCCTGCAAGCATTGCACAGTTCAATAAGCAAACACAAACCAGATATTATAACCAAATAATGGCCAGTTATTTTCATTTTCTATCTTAGTACTAGTTGCAAACTAAACAGAGCACGATAAATGACTATGACCACCTTGATGCAATTAGAACAGTGAGTTAATGTAGCACACTTAAAATACAGTTCTTTTACTTCTTTATATTCTTACTACCAAATTCTTCAACCAAAACATAACAAATGTATAGTTTTTCAGTCTAAACACAAGAATCATATAGGTTGATGGAGAACCATACATTTCTCGAAAATCACACAATGTCATATAATTGAACAGCCTACACTCGTCAAATAAGAAACTGCACCTATGTTTATCCTTCACCACTCTCCAATTTTTCTTTATTTTATTCACTAAAGGACAAAGCGAAGAGAAAAAAAGTTGAGGTTACATTCACATTTTAAGTCCTTGTATATGTAGTCGTGTCACTAAATAAGAGCACACATCAAGTACATAAAAGCCAAAATACAAATCAAGATTCCAATAATTTGTTTGTCAAAAAAAATATGTTGAATAAATCAAGCTTGATGTAAAGCTGTGTCGCAAACTCTCACTGAAAAAGCCAAGAAAATTTAGATCCTATCCCCTCAAACCCAAACCACCAATGGCTAATTATAAATACAATAAAGAGCCATCACATAGCGGAGCAAAACTGCAGCCCACTCTATCTAATGTCAGACGTTAAATGATACTCACAGTTGTGACACGTCCCTCTTTCAATTTTCGTGCAACTTCTTCAAATGTGGAAGCATTTTGCATAGAATGTAAAATGATGCTGACAATGCTATCATTGTTGCACTCAACATATGGGTGCTTTGACTATATCAATTTTTGTAGTTTGCCTTTCGTGACAGGTATCTGCTTAGCTTTTACACAGATTGAAAAAAAAAAAAAGGTTGACACGTACAACATAACTGAAGTACTACCTCAGCAGAAAAGATGACACTAGTTTAAACAATTTGATTTACCTATTTCCGGAAGAGTTTTATTTGGCAATACATAGGCAGTGCTCTCATCCTCTGCATGAGCAACAATATCCCGCCATTCATAAAGCCCCTGAAGCCATGCAATGAGCGTAGTGTGACTAAACTAGCAGTGGGCAACTGATAAAAATAACACAAATGGGTGATAGCAATAAAAAAAAAAAAAAATTCTAGAGAAACCTACTGATACAACTGCCAATTGCTGAGCATTAAAACCAGCCCCTTGCAACCTGGATAGAAAACAGTAATTGGACTTCGATTTACAACTCTTGGCAGGCATTAAATGCAAACACAAAATTTACAGGACAAAATTAAATTTTCATACCCCAGAAAAAAAAGGACATAGAAAAGATAAAATAAGTAAATATTGAAAGTTGAGAACACTGTCTACTTAATGAAAGATTGACATTTGAAAGAAGGTAACAAACCCATATATGAATAGGAAGGAGTTCTCAGTCAGAAGCTCTTTCTCATAGAGCTGCATGAAGACATCATAACTGAGCCTGTACACCTGTTAATGATAGAAACCTCAAGGTAACAGACTTTATTAATTGTCAAATCACAGATACTGTCTTGTGTTAATTTTCTATCAGGTTAAAGATTTAGGACCCAGGATATGAACAATGCCTGACTTTACAGAACAAAAAGGTCAAACAATCACCCTTTCTAGTCTAACCTATATAATACAGAATTGACAGGAACATACTTGTTATGGATAGATATATACGGCCAAAAAATACACACACATATCAAAAGCATACTTAAGCTTTCTAATAACAGCTTGAGCTTTTTTAGGAATAAATGGTCAATCACATGGTATTGAGCCACTCAATTAGAAATTCAGGTCCTTGCAGTTCCATTCATTTAAAAAGAACAATAATAGTGGAAGTGGAATGATATTTTATCTATGCTTCAAGCCCACAGGGGTTTTAGAAAAGAGGCGCATAAGACACACAGATTAATACTATCCCTAAACTTTTAGGATGAAATTGCCTACAGCAATGTTCATCTAACATGTTTAATCTCAATTTCACAGCAAACAAGCATATAACTTGATAGATAATAGGAATGATCATAAATTATTGGAGAACTAGCATCAAATTTAAGTTGCTAAAGCTTAAAGAAAATACTCATTCAAGGTCTAGAAATAGAAATACCCAATAGATATAAATTTTGAAACCAATAGGAATAAACTGCTGGCTCCGTGAGAAGTATGCAATACTGATGCTCAACGAAATGAAGTTTTTTCAATAATATTAAGCAATAGCATCCCCAAAGCAAGACTTTCTTGAAATTCACAAGTTACCTCCAGCAAAGGATTATCAGAATTTTGAGAGTCTTTAGATAATCCAAATAAATTCATTCCCATTAAATCGTATATATACAGCAGGAAGTGAGTATCTTTTCTGGCATATCTATCATCAGAATATCACTTCATTAGATGGCAGTGATAAAATTAGCTAGGGGAAGTTTACTAGTCATTGTCAAACAATAACATACGCTTAGAATCTGACATGAGAAACGAAGTTAGCAGAGACCAATGATATTTTTCCAGGTTAGGGAGAGATTTATACGTTAATAGACAAATTGCGCAGTTGAAATCAGAAATGCATGGGGCTAGTTTGCTTAGGTGCAGCTACTTTTCTACAAAGGGCACTGTAAGATGCCGTTAACATTTCAATCAAGCTTAGGTAACAAGATCACTCGAACATCCTGAGGGTGCTCTGACTACAGAATAAAAGCTATAATGCAATATATGGCTATATGATAAAGAAATGTGGTCAGTTCTAGTTTAAATAATGACAGAAATTTTCCGTCTTCTGCAAATTTCAGGTGAACATCACTTGACTATAGTGACAGTGGCAACCTTAAAAAATGGAAAAAGAAAAAAAGAAAAGGAATAAGAAACTAAAGGAGCACAAGGACAAGAATCAAGAAATGATCATATTCAAGAAGTCCAAAATATAATTGCACCTAAGCATCTGATTAGGAAGAGGACGTAGTCTCGAATCTGCATGCTGGTATCCGCAAAAAGTTGACTCATCAATATTAAAAAATGTAGGTGAGATTAACATGGAATAATCATGCTACAAAAATCAGCAAAACATCTGAGTGAAGACAATTGAAAGGCATTGTATTCTGAAAAAGCTATGAAAGGAAAAAGCATACATACTATTTGTTTACATTCCTAAAAGCTTGATAAATGATAGAGCACAATGGCGTCTTGCAATTCATGTAGCCGACCCCACCTAGTGGGATAAAGGCTTGTTGTTGTTGTTGTTGTTGTTGTTTAACACTCTTGAGGCCTGAGGAATGAAATAAAAATGCAATGGTCATACATCACAATAAGGTTAAAAAAAGTTAAAAATAGCTGAGATGGTAAGTAAGGAAAGTAGGTCAAGGAGGATCAACTGCAAGAGAACTTCACAGGCATCATTTCATCAGTTCTACTGTTGCAGAACATATCAGCTCGTTCTAAATGCATTCAATGCTAAACAAAGAATTCCATTAGGTTCCTTCAAAATAGAAACATAATATTTTAACTGCTCCTAAGCATATTTGGCTAGTAAGGAAACTATGCAAATAGCAGCAATGAGTCTCAAAACATTGATGTAGATAAATTACCACTTTCAAAAGGCAGCTCTATAACTAGGGCACATAATTCCATTGGTCTAGATCAGACAAGCAAGCAAAGGCTCAATCAATGAGACAATGACATATCTGGAATAAGTTTCATGAAGATGTGATTCGCACACACTCTTCAACAATGAAACAAAATGATCAAATTTTATTACCTCTAAGTGGTTTAACAGGAGGTCCTAACTTAGTCTACATAAAACAAAATACTCCAACTACTGTTTCGTGAAGCACAAACTTTTCTTGGACAATTAGTTTAAGAAATAAACCATTACGACTATTGATAAAAGATTAAGAAGCTGATTTATCAGATTGCCCAAAAACCAGTTATACATTTTCTTTCTTCATATGCATGCAGAGATACTGCTAGCATAAACGGATATAAATAACTTAAAACTGAAAATTCATTTCACCATTACATTGCTTTTCTTCAGCCAAAACATCATCACATACATGTTAATCTTTTTAAGATTGACAATTATTCACAGGATAGATCTCAAAATTGAACATTCAGATCTTTCTAAGCAAACCTGGCCAGTGTCAAATAAATTACAAATGTAAATGCCAAAATCCCTTTGAAGCCACAGCACATCTCGATCTGCTCCATGCATGACCTAATTAACCATAAATACGGTCAAGAGAGTAAGGCAAATCAGTTGATTGAGACAAAAAAGTAATCATGAAAATCAGACCTTTCTCTTGGCAGGATCCTTGAAAGCTTCCCTTAAATAGGGCCCAACATGTACACGCAGCTTCAGAGTGTCTATCACAAAATCTTCAGTCCTGGTTGAGATTTGCATCAGGCAAGTCAATCCTTGAAAATATTGATTGTGTTCTAGATCCACCTAGATATTTGAAGGCAAGACAAAAAGGTCATTCAGGTCATGTAGAAAAGTTCTAGTCAAGTTTGAATGAATACCAAACGTGTTACCGCAAATTCTTTAACAGCACGCAGCTTGGCAGCCAACTCCTTCAGATCCTTGACATCCTTCACTACCTTGAAAGGGATACAATCTATTGAGGGAGGCTTTATTGGCTCGAAGTTCCCACAATCTTTATCAACAAAATCCAAGGCAGAGCGTTTCTCCTTGAAATTATTAAGTATTATTCAGTACAGATAGAAGAATAAGACGAAGACAAAAAAGAACAGAGACTTTTTTTAAAAAAAATCAAGCACAAACAATAAAACATAAGCAAGATACTCAAATTTCACATTGCTTACAGGAGATACAACATAACTATGAAAACCCATTTCAGACAAACAAAACTACCGAATGGCAAATGCCAGAAAAGCATTGGCATTTCAAAACAAAGTCCTTCCTGTTTTAAAATACAATTTCAATCGAACTCCATAGATCTTCAGCTTTTGAATTCATGCAATGATACCCAGATTAGTGGGTGCCGAAATGATATGTCAGATGAGTCTAATTATATGGAATTAAGCGCGTCAACTGCATAGTTTCAAGATACATATACAATCTGAATGATACTACTATGAAGAAAGTCTAACAAATACCCGATCAAAGTGTATCATTTCTTCACAAACTATGAAAGCAGTTGGCCATGAAGCTATTAGAAAAATTAAAGCAGACAATATACCCTGTCAAGGAAACTAACCAAAGGATGAATAAACTTCTGACCATCATCACTCCTCCGCAACCAGACATGCTCAGAAGGTTGGTTTGAATTATTAACTAGTATGTTATACTCGTCTTGAGGCCTCCTAATAGTTGGTATATGAAACGGCACTTTTGGCTTTGGCACGGTCGTTTTCCTATCCTCTAGTGCTGCCTCTTTTCCCGGTTCCACAATACTACCCCCTTCCTCTGTTTTCCCGCAAACTGATTGAAACCCGTTTTCCGAGCTCGCAAGTGTACCCATTGAGTGCCTAGTCTCCTGCTCTGTCTTCCCAATCCTCTGAAACTCATCCAGACAAACATCGAAACGCTCAGACGCCTCATCCTTCACATTAACCAACGACTCATAAGCATCTCCCATATCCTTAGTATAAGCCATGTCCGATGGATGCACTGAAGCACCAACATTTGGAAGCATCGGCTGCGATTTCTTTGTGATTTCTTGAATTGGGTTGCTGAATTCGCCGAAGCTGTGATCGAAGTAAAAGTTTTTGGGGCCACTGAGGCTCAAGTTGATTGTGAGTGGCTTAGGTCTAGGTTCACAGTTTGAGGACTCTACCTTTCGGCACCGGGATCACTCCAGGGAGTCGCTAAAAGCGAAGAGCAACGGCCGTCGCCCGGTCCCTATTTATATGCTTATGTCACGTGTCAGGCATGAAACTGCCGGTGGCGATGAAATCCATGTGAAATTTGGACTCGCTTTGAACAGAAGAGATCCTTTTTAGAACAGAAGATCCAAAGATTAAAGTTTAATCACAGTGTAAAGTATTAAATTATGGGTAGAATAGTATGATCTCATCTATTTTATTTCAATCATAAATATTTTTTTCATTTTAAAATCATATAAAAACCTTTCTTATTATGAATAATTATAAAATATAAATACATAAATAGATTTCGTTTTCATTCACTCAAGTAATTCACCATATAATTATATGTATGTATGTATTAAATTAAAATATTTTTTAATAAAAATTTTATCAAAAAATAGTTTAAATCACCAAAAAAAATTAATGCAGGCAATTTTAACGAATTAAATATTTAAAAATATAAAGTATTTTTAATATTTTAAGATATAATCATTGTTTTTTTAAATGCTCCTAGTAATAATGACTTTATATTTATTATAGAATATTTAACAGAGTTAAATATAAAAAGATAGAATTAATTTAAAAGTAACTTATTTCATTGAAAGATGAAACTTGATTGAAAGATGAAATTTGATTAAAAATGTTTTATATTTTATAACGGAAGAAGTATATTTTTTACTTTTATATTTATATTTTAATTTTTTAAGTTATATATACGTATTTATTTAATAAAAAAATTTAAAATTCAAATATATAAATTGAAAAAAATAATATTCCAAACATGCAATTAAAAAAATTAATAAAATAAGATTATAAATAATAAAGTATTTAATATAATTTTTTTATTTTTTATTTTATTAATTTTAATACAAACTTTTAAATTATTTAAATATTAGCATGATTATTTAAAGTTTTTAAAATTGAAAAAGAGATTTTTTAAAAGTAGAGAATTATATTATAAGAATAAAATAATAATTTTAACAAAATTATAGATTAAAAATTAAGAATTAAGTATTTTTAAATATTTAACGTATTTTTTATATTTCTCTATTTTAATCTTATGTTATTTTTCCTTTTAAAATGTAATAGCATAATATAATTTATTAGAGTTATTATATTATATATTGATGATAAATTTAGATTTGAGAAAAATCACTGAACAAGCGTCGATTTAAACTTAATAATGTATTTAATGTCCGTTGCGTTACTGTTCTATCAATTGAAGTTTGTGCGTTTACATAAAAATTAAGATGGGTCACATTGTCTTTTGTAAATATGACCTTGTATTATTTATCAGCCATGTTGATTATAGGAAGAATGATGGACAAATCAATCTAAAATAAAAAATTAAAAATTTGATCGTTTGAGATGTAATAATGACAATGAAATTTCAACAAATTTCTTTGAGATAAAATTTTTGCATAAAATTATTTTAGCATCCCTATGTAGTTTAAGAAGTTATGATTTTATAAACTGTTTTTGTCATTTGTGAAACCAACTTACGAATACTTATAGTAAATTTTTAAATGATATATAATTAGTTAGACTTTGCTAATAGAATGTTATGGTTTTCTAAATCGCTCTAATCATCGAAAGAATCAGACTAGCAAATAATTATACTAAATTTATAAATATAAAATTAGTTGGATCTTGCTGATTGAAGAAAATTGTGATTTTTTAAATTGTTTTAGTCATTAATAAAACTAAACTTGAAAATGCATATATCAAATTTGTCAATAATATGAAATTAATTATAGAATAGTAACAAAGTCATCTCACACATAAATTTAATATCAGGAAGGTTTCTAGGACCTCATTATCATTATCACATTTTGCAAGATAGAATTATTATTTTTCTATTTTAGAGGGATTTATTTGTCATTTTGTCTTGAATATATTGGTAGTGTATATATTTAATTATTATAAAATTAATATTAATTTAAATAAAATAGTATAATTCTAAATATTTTTAGTAATATATTTTTTAAATTCCAATAAAAAATCATTTTTAAGTATACTTTTTTCTCCAAATTTTTTAAGTAACTTTAAAACTTGTTAATACAAAAATTTTAAATCTATAGTGGTCTAATGGATGAAACTATGGAGAACTTCATTGTAGAATTGGGGATAAGACTTTATTTCACATCAATCTCAAAACAATTATGAAATTACACTACATGACTAAGGCAATAAATTGATATTATGCTTTGTAAATGATCAAAATGCCCTTCAATTCCTTTAATTCTTAAACGTTGTTGAGCTTTAACGTGCCCAATTCTCATCCTGACCTGGATAAGCTCAACAATGGAACATATCATTCACCATTGAGAATCACCTCTCTCATTTTCCACTTCTTAGCCTTCCAAGACGTTAATCTTTTGAATCAGTTTTGAAATGAAGCCTTTCGTTTTTTCCTACTCGCCACCACTAGTATTCCTATGAGTTTGCTGAATGGCCAACATTCTTCACATTTTATGAGAATGTCTTCCATGGTTTTTCTGCCCATGTTGTTGGCGACACTGGCAGAAATGCGAACGGCGAGTACGAATTGCTTGAGTCGTGCCCGAAAGGACACTGTCCTTAAGAACTATTCTGGTACACCTTCCGATGACCGACAGTTCCCCAAGATTAAACAAGCACTTCCTCAGCGGAATGAGAGAACAGAACAACAGGGACTAAAAGTAAACACAGACGAATAGATAGAGGGAGGAGAGAACCCCAAAAACTCGAGAGGCTTATTTCGCTCTGTCTGCACCCATGGCTATATATAACTCGAAGGTGGAGACATGAATGTTGGGGGGTTACCACTGAATTAAAGGCTCAATTACACTGTCATAAAAATCATTTAAACACTTGTCTGGAAACGTTGGGGTTACGCAAACATAAAATGCATTTAACCTCTTGTCTAAAATGTTGGGAAGACAAAATGTTTAGAAAATTAATTTGGTTAATGATCAAAAAACGTTCTTGGTTTGATTTTAAACTTTAGACAGCCAAAAATTGAGTTTCTCTGGCAAGCCAAAAATAATTATTTATTTTGTAAAAATAATCCAGTAAAAGAAACTCATTACCTCTTGAACTTGCGTGCAGGGGGGCGAATCGGCTGATTTAAACTGCGATTGCCCTGAGTTGGCCTGTCTCATGTGCGCGAGGCCACTTCTCCTCCAAGCCCATTTTACTAGCCCACTTCATTTCTTAGTGTATATACACTAGAAGAGTCTTTCTTTTAGTCGATGTGGGACTTTGACACACACACACACTTTTGACACACATACAACAATCCCCCACATGTGTCAAAAGGATTTATGTTCGTCTAATTTATTCACACGGAGGATAATCACTTTGAATTTGGTGTCTGTCGACTTGAACCAAACCTAAACTAATAAAACTTAGTACATAGAAAAGTCAGTGTAACTTCGTTATTGAACCAATAGATCTTGAGTGTGTGTCAGAGGTCTTATTAATCAGATTATACCCCCACAGTCTCTACTATTAACAATGATTTTACACGTTATCGGCCATGCGCACACCTAGTTTTAACAAATGCTCTAGAGATTTCACCACGATCTCATAGGAGCGGCCCCACTCCACATTTATATAGGTGTTTTTATCAAGTGAATTTGCAATGAATACACCATCCGTGAGGACTATAAAAACATTAAGAGCTTTCGCTCAGCCTCCGTTCAATGCATTCTAGCACTTTCTCAAGCCATAGGAAGAGATAAATTCGATGCTAGCAGAACTAACAAGTGACTTGTTCTTACCCATTGAACCTTCTTCATAAGATCTCCAATCACAAAGGTTAGATTGCCATCACTGTTAATTTCAAATAGGCTTAAGTCCCATTCCCCTCGATGTTTCAATAATAAATTTCTTCCCTAGGGATTTAGTTAATGGATCCGCCAGATTTAACTTTGATCTTACATAATTGATTGAGATGACCCCATCTTTGAGCGGCTGCCTCATAATATTATGTCTCATTTGAATATGTCTACTTTTGCCATTGAATGTCTTATTTTTAGCCATTATTATTGCAGACTGGCTATCATAATGTAAAGACACTGATGGTGTGGGCTTTTCACTTATTTGAATACTTGCTAAGAAATTTCTCAACCACTCAGCCTCAGTCCCAGCCAGCTCCATGGTAATGAACTCAGAATCCCTTAAGGATTTTATGTTGATTGTCTATTCTGCAGACTTCTAGGTTATTGTACCACCACCAAGAGTGAATATATAACCACTAGTAGATTTTGTCTCTTCTAAATCCGAAATCCAGTTAGCATCACTGTATCCTTCCAATACCACGGGAAATCTACTATATAATATACCATAATTCATGGTAACTCTTAAATATCTCAAGACTCTCACCAGAGCTTCCCAATGTTTATTGCCTGGACAGTGGGTATATCTACTCAATCTATCTACAACATAAACTATATTAGGCCTTGTAAAGTTTATCAAATGCAACAGATTCTCAATAATCTGTGCATACTTAGATTGAGCAACTGGGTCACCCTTGTGCTTTTTTAATTGCACACTCGAATCATAAGGAGTACTCAGAGGAGCATCTTTAAGATGTTCAAACTTTCTAAGAATTTTCTCAACATAATGTTCTTGGGAAAGCAAGATTCCATTTTCATTCCTTATGATTTTTACACCCAAAATTACCTTGACTTCACCCATATCTTTCATGTCAAAATTTGAAGAAAGAAAATTTTTTATTTCATTAACAACACACATACTAGAGCCAAAAATTAGCATATCATCCACATACAAGCATATAATCACACAATCATTATTCACAAGCTTTGTATAAACACACCTTTCTACTTCAACAGTAGAAAATCCACTAGTTGTCAAAACTTGATCAAGTTTCTCATGCCATTGCTTAGGTGCTTGTTTTAAGCCATACAAAGACTTTACAAGTTTACAAACGTTATTTTCTTGCCCAGGAATCACACATCCCTCAAGCTATAACATGTAAATTTCTTCTTCCAAATCACCATTTAAAAAAGTAGTTTTAACATCCATTTGGTGAACAAAAAGTTTGTAAATTGAAGCCAAACAATAAGAACTCTTATAGAAGAGATTCCAGTCATAGGAGAAAATGTGTCTAAATAATTTCTATTTTCTTTTTGAGTAAAACCCTTAGCCACAAGCCTTACTTTATACTTATCAATTGAACTATTTGAAAAATATTTGTTCTTAAAAATCTATTTACACCTAATAGCCTTAGCTCCTTAGGAAAAATCTGATAAAACCCAAGTTTTATTTTTTCTTAAAGAATCAATTTCAATTTCTATTGCTTCTTTCTAAAATTTGACATCAAAAGAAGAAATAGCTTCATAGAAATCTTACGGTTCATCTTGTACTAAATAAGTGTAAAAATCATCTCCAAAACTTGTTTCTTTCCTTTGCCTTTTACTTCTTCTTAAAACCAAATCCTCATTTAAATTTTGTTCAAACTCTAAATTCTCAACAGGTTTAGAAACATGCTTAATTTTTAAGGGAAAAATATGTTCAAAAAATTTAGCATACTTAGTCTCTATAATTGTGTTTTGGTCTAAAACATCACTTTTTAAAACTAAAAACAATACACTGCACTTTGTTCAGCATATCTAATAAACATATAATCAAAAGTTTTAGAGCCAATTTTTCTCTTTTTAGGATCAGTCAATAAAAATTTTGCAAGACACCCCCACACTTTTAAATATTTTAAGTTTGGGGTAAACCCTTTTCATAACTCATAAGATGTTTTCTTTGTTTTCTTATGAGGTATCCTATTTTATAAAAAACATGCAGACAAAATAGCTTCATCTCACAATTTATTAGGTGCAGAAGAACTCACAAGCAAAGAATTCATTGTTTCTTTTAATATTCTATTTTTTCTTTCTGCAACACCATTAGACTCAGGAGAATAAGGAGGTGTTATCTCATGTATAATTCCTTCTTTTTCACAAAAATCATTTAACAAAACATATTCTCCACCTCTATTCCATCTAATTCTTTTGTTTAACTGATTCTTAACCTCTGCTTTATATAAAAAAAAAATTTCAAAAGCCTCATCTTTATTTCTTAACAAGTATACTTTAGTATATCTTGAAGAATTATCAATAAAAGTGATATAATATTTTTTACCACCTCTAGTCATGATTTGTTTTAAATCACCTAACTCTGTGTAAATTAAAGATAGTAATTCAGATTCTCTCTGACTAGAAAAGTGAGATTTTTTACTTTGTTTAGTTTCTGCACATACTTCACATTTTCCAAAATTATTGTTTTTAATTTCAGAAAGTAGTCCAAGTTATCACATCCTATTTATATAACCTTTACTAGTGTGACCTAATCTAGCATGCCACAAATCAAATGAATCAACCATATAAATAGGCATATACTCAGAAGATTCAGTCTTATTCATTTCATCAACATTCAAAACAAACAGTCCCTGATTACAATACCTTTGCCTACAAACACATTATTTTTTGTCATTATAATCTTGTCAGATTTAAATGACACTTTAACCCTAACTTTCCCTAAAAAAGCAACTGACACTAAGTTAGCTCTAACTTCAGGCACATGCAGAACATCGTTTAGAGCCAGAGTCTTTCCTGATGTGAGCTTTAAGACCACTTTTCCTTTCCTTGAACTTTAGCAGTTCGGGAATCAGCAAGGTAAACATGGTCTTCCCCTTCCTTTACAAGATTATAGGCAGTAAACATCTCTTGGCTAGCACATATATGCCTGATAGCCCTGGAGTCTCCCACCTATTTCTTCACATCAAAAATCAAGAGAGCTTGTGACACCACTGTAGCAATGATGTCATCATCATTGTCACCATCTCGTTGTACTAAATTTACATTTGGCTTTCGAGGCTTATCACGATTTGCTCTCTTCCTACACTGTGTTGCATAGTGTTCTGGTTTACCACAGGCAAAATAGTCTCCTTTCTTTTTGAAAGAGGGGTTAGAAGCATTGGGTTTGTAATTAGATTTCCTATTTTTCTTGTCTTTAGTTTTAGAATCATACCTCTTGTTGTAAGGCTTTATCTCCATCGGGTTGGCTTTGGATGTCATTTCTCTGGTTCGAGCTGCATATATTACATTGCGGTTGGTGTCTTTAATGATGATGTGAGTGATCAAATCAGTCAAGGATAGCTGCTTCTGTTTGTGTTTCAGTTACTGTTTGTAGTCAGACTATGATTCTG
Organism: Prosopis cineraria; assembly: GCF_029017545.1. NCBI lineage: Eukaryota > Viridiplantae > Streptophyta > Magnoliopsida > Fabales > Fabaceae > Prosopis > Prosopis cineraria. The sequence continues at coordinate 22,023 of NW_026555620.1, read as the reverse complement.
GCAGCTTCTCAATCAGTATCCCAGCAACGAACTCGTCTGGAAGGTTGATGTTTTCAGAACAAAGCTTCTCCAGCAGCTTATGATATTTGTTGATTTTCTCCTTCACATCCTTGTTCTTGGTCATCTCCTATTTGTAGTAGTTGCCCGCTACGAACTTTTGTAACATCCCAATTTAAATTTTAATAGTTAATTTGGATTAATAAAAATTTAAAAAATATTTAAATGTAAGCAAATTAGTAGAAAATGATTATTAAATCTAATTTAGGATATAATTCTAAATTAAAATAAAAAAATTAAAAAAAATTAATTAATTAAAAAATAAATAAATAAAATATTATTAAATTATTATTATTATTATAAAAAGAAAGAAAGAGAAAAGGTATGAGAAAGAGGAAGGAAAGAAAGAAGAAAACATGAGCGCTTTCGGTGCAATGATTATGTGTATAATAATAAAAAAAAGGGAGAGAGAGGAAAGAAGAAATAATAAAAAAAATATGGGGCCCACTGAATTTTTATAAAAAATCACCTGTTTCCTTCATTTCTTCATTCTTTCCTTCGTGCGCGAGCTGAGGCAGAGTGAGCGTGAGTCACCAGTGCGGGAGATTTGAGTTTTTAAGGTAAAAGTTTTTAATAGGATATTTATGGTGTGATTTTAAATTTTTTAAGACTAAGTAAGTGTTCTAAAATTTTTTCTTAGTCATCCTTTCTCTTTGGTTTCTAATTTTGTGGTGGTAGAAAATTTAGAATCTGGAGGAGGGATGAATTTATGTTGAATAAATATGGTTTATGAGGTTGTTAGTAGTATAATAAATGTTCTAGAGTATAAATTTATTGATGATTTTTGAATTTGTGGCTTATGGATCAAATTCTAAACTAGATCTAAAAATATATGTTAATTTATTGAGGTTTAGATGATTATTTGGGATGAGAAATGAATTATTATGGCTATAGGATTATGATTCTAAGCTAGATACTTAATTTTTAATTTTTGCGTATTTTAGGTGTGAATTTATAAAATAAAAAAAATTTGATAATAGAAATTAGTTTAAAATTTGATTTTTAGATTATTAATATTTATTGATAATTAAAAGAGAAGTTAAAAATTTTACTTAATAATATTAACTATAGATTTGTATTAAGATTGAGATTAGGAATTATGTTATATTTTTAATTCTATTATTAGAATTATTTTATTAGTTTCAAAAATTAAAACTAATATTTATAAATAATATGTTATTTGTAGATTGTATTACTGGTGAAGATTGTTGTGAGAGAGAAATTTTAAGGAATAATTTATTAAAAAAGTCACAAGGTAACCATGCTTTTAATTTGTAATTAGTGTTACTTCATGTTAATTGGGTGATTATTGAGAAAATTATGAATTTTATAACATTGTATAATTGTGCAATATTGTTATGGATTTTGTTTGATTATTGTGAGAGGTGTTGGAAGATTTGCTATTCTTGTTGTATTTATGTGCCACGTGGTACGCCCCTATTGGAGCTCAATAGGTGGCTTGTAAGGGCTTAGGTTAATCTACCTTTGGTCGGGTAATTTAGCACCGGGTGAGGGCTACGGCTCGAGGTTAATGGAAGGATATAAGGATGGTTGTTTGTGTGTATTGTAATATTTCTTATATTTGTTGGAATTATATTATTTTTAATTCTCACTTAATAAGCACACACTTAACTGTTTGTATACACTATCATAAATTGGCTTTGGTTACTGAGACTTTTGAGTCTCATTATGTGGTTAACAATTTTCAGGAGAAAAGCCACGAGTGACACGTGGAGGAGTCCTAGAGGCTTAGTGGCATAGATCCACTGTCTCTTTTGGGTATTTGATTTATGATTTATAATATTTTATATTGCTAATATTAGGGCTTTTTGTTTATTGTCAATTATATGAATTTATAAATGTAATCATGCCTTTCAAACTATTTCTGTTTTTGGTATAATTTGGATGACTGTAATTTTAATATTTGATTTACTTTGGATTGGTTAAAATGGCATGATTATAAAGCCAAATAACTGGCTTGTGTTGAAAATTGACTAAATTGTTTATTTTTCTTGTTGGGAGTATAAAGATGGACAAATGTGATTTAGCCTAATGGCATGTGGGAGGTAAAAATTTATCTGAAATGTTATATTGTGTGAGTTGAAGCCAATTATAAAATATTTTATATTAAAATTATTGATATAAAAATGCGTTGGGTGGCTGTAACCCAACTATGGTTAAGTTAAATTATTTAAAATTTTTTTTTTTAGTGTGTTACAACTTTTGTTTGCCGGCATCCTCAGCAGTGTACTTTGTCACCAAGGACTCCCATATCTTACAAGCTTCCTTGTAGACACAGTAGACATCAAACAAATCATTAGATAAAGTGCTAATGATAGTGTGTCAGCATACCTTGTTTGCATGAGTCCATGCAATTCTCTAGGCTTGATCAGTATCAGCAGGAGGCTCGGATTGAGCAAGAGCAGCAGCCACACCATGCATGTTAAGAATAGTGAAGACTCGTTCCTGCTAGCGTTTGAAGTTTCAGCCGTCAAAGACTTTTATCTTCGATATGTCTAGGAACGGCCTCGGTAGGGGAACGGCAACAGTGGCAGGGACATACTAACCTTCAGCCGAACCACTGTACACACCTTCAGGAGTGACATTTTCAGCACTATTCGTCGCCATTGGGCTGAATAGTTCTTAAGATTGTTGGCAACATCGACAGAAATGCGAACAACGAGTATGAATTACTTGAGTCGTGCCCGAAAGGACACTGTCCTTAAGGACTATTCCGGCATGCCTTCTGATGATCGGCAGTTTTCCAAGATTAAACAAGTACTTCCTCAGCAGAACGAGGAAATAGAACAATAGAGACTCAAAGTAAACACAAATGAATAGACAAAGGGAGGAGAGAACCCCAAAAACTCAAGAGGCTTATTCCGCTCTATCTGCACCCATGGCTATATATAGCCCGAAGGTGGAGACATGAACATTGGGGGGTTACCACCGGATTAAAGGCTTGGTTACACTGTCATAAAAATCATTTAAATACTTGTCTGGAAACATTGGGATTGCGCAAACGTAAAATGCATTTAACCTCTTATCTGGAAATGTTGGGAAGACAAAACGTTTAGAAAATTAATTTGGTTAATGATCAAAAAACATTCTTGGTTTGATTTTAAACTTTAGACAGCCAAAAATTGAGTTTCTCTAGCAAGCCAAAAATAATTATTTATTTTGTAAAAATAATCCGGTAAAAGGAACCCATTACCTATTGACCTCGCGTGCAGCGGGGGCGAATCGACTGATTTCAACTGCGATTGCCCTGAGTTGGCCTGTCTCATGTGCGCGAGGCCACTTCTCCACTAAGCCCATTTTACTACCCCACTTCATTTCTTAGTATATATACATTAGGAGAGTCTTTCTTTTAATCAATGTGGGACTTTAACACACATACAACACATGTTACGCAGGATTAAAGTTTGTTCCATTGCTAACCACCCCTTTGTACTCTCAGTCTTTGAGAACTGTCGCCATCCACTTGACACCGCTCACTTCTTGTAGTTCCTCGACCCTCAAACCCAACAAGGTCTCTGGTAAGAATTTGACCATAATTTTGATGTTATCATCTATATCCACAACATAAGAACTTGGCTGAAGTGCCATAACTTCTCTAGTTTGAATTTGGGCAAAGTTATGGGACACTGGAAAGGGCTTTGCAAGGTTGGAGTTAAATTCATGACAAGAAATTGCAACAAGTTCACAACATTTCTCTAAAGGTAGCAAAGTTGGTGCAAGCTCTTTAAGCTCTATGGACCGAGACAATGACAACCCTGAATTTTGGCTGCTAAAATGTGTCGATGGTCATGAAACCCACACGGCTTCTACGGCAGCAATAAAGAGTAAGAAATTATAGGAAATAGAGAAAGGGAGAAAGGCAACCATTGATTGATTTTTTTTTAAAAAAATTATTTGAATGGCATTTTGATTATTTTTCATATAAAACATAATTTTAATTTAATCTTTTGATTATGGAGTGTAATTTCAGAATTGATTGGGACTGAGTTGAAATCAAGCCCCATGCCTAATCCTATAAAGAAATTCTCTCATGGAACTTGGGGGAAAAAAAAAAAAAAACTCAATGCATGATAGTATGACACTATATTTGTTGATGTTCCCCTGTCTCTTTCCATTTTATTTTATTTTATCGTATTATTCGTCAAATCCTTCCATACTCCAAAAGAAAGCATCCAAAATGTTGCTCGGCGGAGGTGGCTTTCACTTTCAGTGGATCTCCTTCCTATACTCTTCGCTTGGCTCATCGTCTCTGGATTCTCTCGCCGTTGTTCTTTCCCAATCCACTACCTAATGAGGTATTGCTTCTCTTACACTATTTTCGTCTATATCCTTTCTCAACGGAGTTTTGCTTTGCTTCGGACTGTGCACCAGCCCCGGCTTAAAGCTTTTCTAGCCCCCCCCCCCCTTTTGGGGGGGCGGGGGTGGGAGTATTTGTGAAATTTCTTGACGGGCATTCGAGGGTTCATGAGTATCCTGTTTGCCGAAACTCATTTGGGCTGAAATGCAGCAAATCTTGGTTCATTCTTCCTGCCCGATCAAATCAAGACTCCTTTTCTCCTTTTCTTGTAGAATCACATTTTAAAGCTCCACTTGTTTGTAAAAGGATTGAGTGTTATGAGCCCTTTTTATTTATTTATTTATTTATTTCAAGTTCGGCGTTTGATAATTTTTTTCCTCCTGTGTAAGCAGTCGTCAACCTGAAGTTCTCTGGGCTCAGCGTTCTGATAAGGTTTATCTTACTGTTGCTCTACCTGATGCCAATGATGTTTCCGTTAAGTGTGAGCCTCAGGGTTTATTTAGCTTCTCTGCTAATGGAGTTCAAGGTGAATCCTACAAATTCAGCTTAGAACTTTATGGACCAATCGTAGCTGAGGTGAGCTGTTAACTTGCACTCTAGTATTAATCACTGGCTACACATCTGCAAAAAAGAAAAAAAAAATTACTGGATGCATTAGTATACCGCGTGTAATTCTGTGCGTTTTTCACGTGGACTCCTTTTTTATGGTTACGTGATGATAACTACTGCAACACCGATGACTAGATTAGAATCTCGAGGTTTGGAGTTGGCTACATGCATTACTAATCACAACTATTTGAGACCTCCATATGGATTTTCTTTTTCCATTCATTTGGCGTTACAGACACTTTCACCCTTGGATCGATGTAACTGCAGCTCTCCTTCTTTTTCATTTTCAACTTTTGGATATTTTTCTACTCTTTCAATCCGGAAACTTTGTTCATGTTGGGGTTCCTAGGCCAAGGGTGATTCTTCCTGATCTTATCCCTGTTCCATTACACAACCTCTGAGTGAATAAGACAACTGTTCACTAAATCAGCACAAGTTAACCTAATTCTTACTGACACTATAAGGCACGAACAAGCCCTTGCCGATTTGCCACCTCTCATTTTCCTCTCTCCATAAGTTAGTTCTCTGCCTTATGGGGTTGTTGCTCTTGTTGCTGTCACCTTATCTTTCTGTAGTGTGTAATGTCCATAGCTCTAATAACCGTTGCTATACCTATTTACTATCAAGTCTTCATTGCTCTCACAAGTAAATACTCTGTTGTTCTGTCCTGTTTTTTAAAATTTCGTTTACCATGCCAATTTTTTTTAAGGTTGAAAGGTTGTGTCTTTAAATTTTTAACTGTTGTATAGGGTTGTAAAACTAAATCTGGCTTGAGAAACATACTGTGCTCAATTCAAAAGGAACAGAAAGGATGGTGGAAAAGGCTGCTAAAGTCTGAAGAGAAACCTGCACCATACCTGAAGGTTGATTGGAACAGATGGTGCGACGAAGATGATGAAGAATCAGCTTGTAAGTTTTTTTAACTATTCTTTGATGCCTGATTTTTATTGATGAGCATTTCCAAAAATTTTCATGGACGTGAACTCGACAATCCATACATATACAATGAGTAATTTATGTATATATAGTGAGTTATGCTAGTTGTGCAGCTTTAAGGTGGAAAACAAGAAATATTGAGTACGAGCCACTAAATCTATACAGGTCATACATGCTTAGCGAGTAATGCCAGTTGCACTACTCTCAGGTGGATAACCAGAATTATTGACCACCTGCAACTTAATCTATCGTGTAACTGGCTCAGTAACTTCAAATTGGAGTGCTTTAAGATTATGGGCCATCTTACACATACTATCCGTCGTTCTTCTGCTTGGTAATTTACAGTTACACATTGCTTTGGAAAGGGATAACTATGTATCTTTTGTCTCTCTTTTGCTAATGAAAAGACTGTGTGTATATGGAATGGTTCTGGCAGCATGGAAGTAGGTTTCCGCAAATGCATCTACTGGGGAAGAGATTGTTTGCTGTTTTTCATTTGCAATTATTGAGCTTGTTTGAGGCCCCAAACCCTATGGGTTTGCATTAAACTGTAGTTACCTGACTTAACTCTCTTGTTGAATTTAACTTTTGAAGAAAATGGTATGTGACTGAAGAAAATGGTCTGTGACTGTAATTGAGTCTATGTTAATGGTTTATGAGATTAGAAATTATTGCAAGAACTGGAAACTGTTTGCTCAAATGCTGATTTTGTGCATTATCGATTATTAGGCCATCCTTGGCTTGATAGATCTCTAAAATTAGATTATCAGGATCCTTACCCTTGTAAATTATCTTCAATTTCATGAAGGTTGCTCTACCATGTTCTGAAATTCTTATCTGGGAGTTGACAACAAAAAATACTAGAATGACTTCTCTTTGGGAGTATTTTAATTTTAGTGCTCTGATTGAGCTTTGTGTGGATTTATGCAGCTGACGAGGAATCTGATGATGATGCACGGGTGAGTTGATTCATTCTACTCGTCACACATAATTTAAAACTTTTCACTTTGACTCACTTTCTGGTTTCTAATATTGTCAAACGCATTTTTCTTCACAGTTTGTGGGACAAGATGATGGGAGCAGTGACGAGGAAGGGATGTTGTGTGAGTGACCCTCTTGTTTCCCTGGTTTAGAATTTGTTTTTCATTGTTTAGTGGAAGCATATTTGTCACACAAATTTTTTTCTTATTATGTCAAAAAACACATACTATAGAACTGTAAGATCTGTTGGTGGTTCCTATTTTTGGCACTAACTTATTATGCGAACACGAGCAATCTGCTGAATTATATTGTGTTAGCATAGGCGTCTCCCATTTTCTTATTCATACAATTGGAATTGAGGTCTGCAGCACTCATTCATCCTCCCTTAAACCTGACATACATTATTATTATTTGCAGATCTCCCTGATTTGGAAAAGGCAAGAGGATAGGAACCCCTGTGATAGATTTTATGGAATTGCTACCTTAGATTGGACTAGGGTATCATGGGGGAAAGAAGCTTTTGGGAGATGGGTATTATGGAATTGCTGCTTAGATTGGACACACTACGGTAGTCTACTCGGTAGGTATCCACTGTGATAGATTTTATCTTGTACATAGAATCTGGTAGGTGGTTAGACATCGTTGGTGTGCCAGGGCTTGGTACAATTCTGGCATCTGGTCATGATTTCTTTTATTTTGCGGATTATATGCTCATGTGAGTCTCCTAATCATTTCAACAATTTACTTCGTTGTGATCTGTCCTAGACTTTTGACCTTTTTGGTTCCTTTTTCCGCTGGTGTCATTGATGCATTAAAAAAAGAGAAAGAAAACAAGATTTCTTCTATTCCAGAGACCAGAGTTGAGCTTCTAGGAGCTGAATTATGGCCCCATATTTTGGGAGTCACAATAGGCGACACATGTCCTGGTTAATCCATTTTCTAATTTATGAGACACGAAGGCCAATATAGAAAAAATAATCTTAATCCTACGGTAAAAAATCCTGATTACAAGGCCATTTTATGTTAGATCTGAGGAGGAAAGTATGCTAATGTGCGAGTGTTTTTTCCCCCTCCCTAAATCATATGTTCTTTACACTTCTTTTTTTTTTTTTAGAGAAAAATAGAGACGCAAAGTTGTATTTTGCTTTCTTGCAGACCCGAATGTTTTAGGTCTTTTTCTGGTGCGCCCATTGACATTGGGAGAGATCAGATATGCCTTGAATTCCGAGATCGTGTTATAACACGTGTAGCTAGGCTGAAAGTGCGTGTGTCAAAATTCAGGGTTTTTTTCTTTTACCCAGGAAAAAAATCAGGATTTGTATGCGGTATTTTTCTTTAAAAAAAAAAAAGAAAGAAAGAAAGGAGAGAAGAAAAAGATTCATAAATACTGCAGACTAAGCAATGCATGTCTTGTGTTTGTGGGATTAAGCTACTGAATCGATCATTGAAATGATTAAGTCAATAAGTTATGAGTTAGTGGTTCAATTAGGGATAAATTTGGAAGACAATTCGGTTATGATTAAAATAATATAATTAAATAAAAATACATTAATTATAAAAGTATTTAACTAAATTCAAGATCAATCTCTAATATTAGGTACAAATATAATAATAATTATAGAAATATAACCACTCAAAAGTTGAATAATAATAAAATACAACATTTTAAATATTTTTTCTTACAATTACAACCCTTCAATAATTAAAAATATTAAAATTAATAATCACCAACACTAAGATAATTATTAACTTTATTTAAATCTCTAGACACTAAGACATTAGGAGTTGAATGAGAAAAACTAGAATCATTAGCAATAATATCAAGCAAAGATGGAGGCTTTGGAACATTCATATATTCATCACCTACAACAAACAATAATTAATACTAATGAATGTGTAAAAAAATTGATGGTATTATAATGTTATATACTTGTATTAGAAACTTGATAGTAGATTTAATCCTTCATAATTCGTTTGAAGAATTGATAAAGCATTCATTGTTTCATCCACTAGGGATTTAGGACTCAAAGGACCCTCTATTCTTCAAAGGCCAAGATTCAAAGACTGAATTCATTTTTTGAATTATTTTTTTAGTTTTTTTAATTTTAGAGTTAAGTTAAAAAAAATTAAAATCCCCTAAATTTTTTAAGTTTAAAAAAATTAGCTTTTTTGGGGAGTTTTGGCAAAAAAAGGGATAAATGAGCAAAAATATCCACAAAGTAATTAGTCACGGACACCCAATATCTTAAAGTGATGAAAAGGGCAAAAATACCCATAATATTACATGAATGAGTGTAAAAGTAATTAGACTGTTAACTTTGACTTAACGCCATTAATTTTGATTGTTAAATGCTAACTGTACATATTACGTGTTAATCTTTACTGACGTGGACTAAAAAGGGGTAAAAATATTCACAAAGTCGTTGGCCAAGAGCAAAAATATTCATAACATTATTAGAGTTGGTGCATAAGTGACCAATACATCTAATTACTTAAATGTTGACCGTTTAGTTGACACCTAAGCAGAAATTGATTATTTTTTCACTAATGTAGATAAAAAATATTTTAAGATGAATTTTTGCAGATGTTGATCGATCATTGTATAAATACCTATAATGTTACTTTAATAGGTGCAATAGTGATTAATTTTGTCAAAATTAATGTCATATGGTTTATTTCTATCACAATGTATCTTGCCCCCTTCCTTTCTCCCTCTCGACTTATTTTTCTTATTTGCAAAACTTGAAATTTAACATAGTAAGATAGGTTGTTCAAAATCGAAGATTGAGACCGAGCACATCTAGCTTAAGAATATTGTCATAACCTTAAGCAATTACATTCACGATAGATTCAAAATTTTCAAATGATTTTTGTCACTGTTGCTGTAACATCCCAATTTAAATTTTAATAGTTAATTTGGGTTAATTGAAATTTAAAAAAATATTTAGAGGTAAGCAAATTAGTAGGAGATGATTATTAAATCTAACTTAGGATATAATTCTAAATTAAAATTAAAAAAATAATAAAAAAATATTATTAAATTATTATTATAATTAACAACAACAACAACAACAAGCCTTTATCCCACTAGGTGGGGTCGGCTTTTAAATTATTATTATAATTAAAAAAAGAAAAGGTATTAAAAAAAGGGAAGAAGAAGAAGAACAACGAGTTTGCTTTTGGCGGCCGCGTAATGATTACATATAAAATAATAAAAAAAAAGAAAGAAGAGAGAGGAAAGAAGAAATAATAAAAAAATATGAGACCCACTGAATTTTTATAAAAACTCACCTATTTCCTTCTTTTCTTTATTTTTCCTTGTGCGCGAGCTGAGGCTGAGAGAGTGTCTAGTTTCGCCGGTGCGGGAGATCTGAGTTTTTAAGGTAAGAGTTTTTAATAGGATATTTAGGGTATGATTTTAAGCTTTTCAAGACTAAATAAGTATTCTAAAAAATTTTCTTAGTCATCTTTCTTCTTTGGTTTCTAATTTTATGGTGGTATAAAATTTAAAATTTGAAGAAGGAAGGAATTTATGTTGAATAAATATAATTTTTGAGGTTGTTAGTAGTATAATAAATGTTCTAGAGTATAAATTCGTTGATGATCTTTGAATTTGTGGTTTATGAATCAAATTCTAAACTAGATTTAAAAATATATGTTGATTTATTGAGGTTTAGATGATTATTTGGGATGAGAAATGAATTATTATGGCTATAGGATTATGATTCTAAGCTAGAGACTCAATTTTTAATTTTTGGATATTTTAGGTGTGAATTTTTAAAATAAAAAAGAAAATGTTGATAATAGAAATTAGTTTAAATTTAATTTTTAGATTATTAATGTTTGTTGATGAGTAAAAGAGGAGTTAAAAATTTTACTTAATAGTATTAACTCTAAATTTGTATTAAGATTGAGATTAGGAATTATGTTTATTTTTTAATTCTATTATTAGAATTATTTTATTAGTTTCAATAATTGAAACTAATATTTACAAATAATATGTTATTTGTAAATTGTGTTATTGGTGAAGATTGTGGGGAGAGAAATTGTAAGGAATAATTTATTAAAAAAGCCACGAGGTAACCATGCTTTTAATTTGTGATTAGTGTTATTTCATGTTAATTGGGTGGCTATTGAGAAAATTATAAATTTTTTAATATTGTATATTGTGCAATATTATTATGAATTTGTTTGGTTATTGTGGGAGGTGTTGGGAGACTTGCTATTGTTGTTGTATTTTTGTACCACGTGGTACGCCCCTATTGGAGCTCAATAGGTGGCTTGTAAGGGCTCGGGCTAATCTACCTTTGGTTGGGTAATTTAGCACCGAGTGAGGGCTAGGGCTCAAGGTTAATGGAGGGATATAAGGATGGTTGTTTGTGTGTATTGTAATATTTTTTATATTTGTTGGAATTATATTATTTTTAATTTTCACTTAATAAGTACACACTTAACTGTTGGTATATACTATCATAAATTGGTATTGGTTACTGGAACTTTTGAGTCTCATTATATGGTTAACAATTTTTAAGAAAAGAGCCACGAGTGACACGTAGAGGAGTCCTAGAGGCTTAGTGGCATAAATCCACTGTCTCTTTTAGGTATTTGATTTATGATTTATAATGTGCTATATTGCCAATATTAGGACTTTTTGTTTATTGACAATTATATGAATATATAAATGTAATTATGCCTTTCAAATTATTTATTTTTGGTACACTTTGGATGACTGTAATTTTAATATTTGATTTACTTTGGATTTGTTAAAATGGCATGATTATGAGGCCAAATAACTGGCTTGTTTTGAAAATTGACTAAATTATTTATTTTACTTGTTGGGAGTATAAGGATGGGCAAATGTGATTTAGTTTACTTGTTGGAAGTATAAGAATGGATAAATGTGATTTAACCTAATGGCATGTGAGAGGTAAAAATTTATCTAAAATGTTATATTGTGTGAGTTGAAACCAATTATAAAATATTTTATATTGAAATTATTGATATAAAAAAATATGTTGGGTGGCTGTAACCCAACTATGGTTGAGTTAAATTATTTAAAAAAAATTGGTGTGTTACAGTTGTAAAGAAACAAGCAATTTAATTTGGTATTCAGTCAAAATGATATTTTCTCACCTGATGTTCATACAACAATCGATTAACTTTCAGAGAATTTCATCTAAAATATTTTTTATCTATATCAGTGAAAAAATAATTAATTCTTGTTTAAGTGTCATTGAAGAATTGGATGAATTGATCACTTTTGCATTAACTTTGATAATGGTATGGGTATTTTTTCTCCTGGCCTATGATTTTGTGGGTATTTTTGCTTTTTTAATCTACGTCAGCAAAGACTGACATGTGACATGTATAGTCAGCATTTAACGATCAAAGTTAACAGTATTAGGTTAAAGTTAAAGGTCTAGTTACTTTTGTACCCATCCATGTAACGTTATGGGTATTTTTGCCATTTTGTTACTTTAAGATACTGGATATCCGTGGCTGATTACTTTGTAAGTATTTTTGCTACTTTACCAAAAAAAAAAATGACCTAGCAACTTGTTGGGTTACCGAGGGGTTATTGCTAGACTAGATTAACTAAAAACCTGGACTGATGGAGAGGCCGGTTAATTGATCAACCCGACTGGTCCGATTTGGGTTTCCATTTCATATGTGGGATAGGTAATAAAACGTAATTTTTCAAATTTCTCTATTATCGATTTAATGGTTTAAATTATCACGTTAATTTATTAAATTTTAAAATATAAATCAACTCTCAAATTAATCTAACATAATATAAATAAATTCTCAAATTAATCTAATATATTCTCACATGTATGTATAATTTTAATTTCTTTTCACTATTTTTACCTCACAAGGGAAAGGATCATCAAAGAGAAAGGAAGAGGAAGGAGTTGTGGAATTTTATGTTCTCGGACATCAGCTTTGTGTGCATGCAGGATAAATACTGGTATGCATCAAGTTGACGCGCTCGGTCAATAAAAATAACTTTTATCATATTATTAAAAATAAATATGAATTAATTCTATTACAAATAATGACAAAAAAATGTAAAAAATTAAGATAAAAAGGACACTTTATTCTTAAAATAAAATTATTAAAAATAATTATACATTTATATATTTTTATTGGAAAAACATATATAACACGACAATAAATGTAAAACTTTCCCAGCAGAGAATGCCTATCAAAGTGAACAGGTTCTGATGATGGAGATAACAGTGAGGAAGCTAGAACGGTATTTGACTGTTGCTACACCATACGTCTTCCTTGTTCGGTATATCAAAGTCTCTTCTCCCTCTGGTAAGGACGTGGAGAACAGAGTGTATTTCTTAGCTGAATTCAGCCTTGTTCACCATGCCGCCGTGATATTGTATTGCCCCTCTCTTATTGCTGCTTCTGCTGTATATGCGGCTCGCTCTGCCCTAATAAGTTTCACACGTTACACATCTTGCCTCGGAAGCCTTTAATCTTCAATCATTCCAAAATATGTCTAACATTTTATGGGACAGTAGAAACGTGAATTTTTACATGAATTCTTCAATGTCTTCCGTTAGGTACACTTTACATGATATGCTGGATATAGGGCAATCTCACAAACAGCTAATAATTAGCAGTGTCAGGATTCTTGGCGTCTACAAGGCGAACAGGGATGACTGGAATTGAATCCCACCATTCCTTGAGTCGTCTGTTCCCTGTTCCCGAAGACTTGCCTCCTTTTGATGCTATGAAGCTTTGCAATATAATTCCCATAATCACCAGCTTCAACGGAACTATTGCCAGTAATATTGCCAAACCCGCCAATGCCACCATCACTGTATTTGAATGCTGCCCCAGTAACAACAATTATCACCATCAATAACAGAAAGCATTCCCTCGCAATGAAATTTTAAACCCATAATTAAACTGAATTACCGTATGGAAGTGCTGAGGGTGGCAAGTTACAGGGAATACCTTCTGAGCCTTAGAAATAAATATTGACCATATCTTTAATATGGTTACATTTGCTATCTGCATCACCTCACGAGCAGTGTTCAATCCCTGTTGGGCAGACACGATGCTCTCCATCGTAGACTGTTCAGAGGCTGTACTAATTACTAACTCGTCGCACTTTTCATTCATTCTTTTGTGTCTTGCCTCCATCATTTTCGTTATTACCCATATCAGAAAAATTGCCAATGCCTTGCCAATCCATTCCCTGTGTTATATAAGTGATGTTAAGTAGTTTCTCGTCTAGCTAGGCCGACACTTGACATTTTAGAGTCTCACACACAATATGACAAATATGTAAGCTAAAAGATTACAAGGGAAAAAACGGAAAAGAAAAGAACTTACATATAGGTGAATATCAGGGATGCAGCAAGCACAGTAAGAGTAACCATTGGTTTTTGCCATGTGAAGATATCTTGAAACCAAGGGACTACACGTTGAAGTGGCTTTAGTAGCTCCTATAAATAAATTCCAAGTCAATCATGATTAAGTCTCAATTCCAAACACAAGTCATGTTTTATCTCCACCTTAGAAAGCCTATAATTTCCCATCGGAAAACAGGAGGGGTTAAAGCATCTTAAAACGCTTGCTCGACATAACGTGAGTTTAAACTACAATCCTTGTCATCTCTAATGTTGACCTTAACCCCTGCCCTCATTTGAAGTGAACAGAGAATCCGACTCCCTAACTTTCCTGGGAAAATAATTTTAAACAAAATTATAATGATCCATATTTTCTGACACAGTCAACTACAGTTTGCAAGCGATATATATCATGAATTGAGTTAAAAATATGATTCTTCTTACACGAGTTAAATGCTTACCATAAGAACCATAACGCTGTCAGTGATTCCTTCCTCTTTTAACTCTTCAGTGGTGGCTTTAGCAATGAGAGTTTCCTTTTCTTCCTCCATAGCTTGTTTAATAGCTGTCTCCAGCGAGAAGGCACTTTCTTCTGGACCGTTAACACTTTCACATGCTTGTATAGCCTCTTTAACTTCCAGTTCTGCACCAGAAATGATGGGCCTAGAAATGTCCATACTTCTAAGGATTGAACTCGCACTGCATGGGTGTGCACTATTACCCTTCTTGAGGCTCTCAGCAAGTTCGTCTAGCACATAATCTCCCTTTGGTATCTCATCATATAAAGAAAATATTAAGAACTTTGTTGGAGCAGGAGGTGAAACTCTTAGCATTTCTCTTGCAGCATGGAGCCTTATAATCCCTAGAATTGTCCTGGCATGCATCTCCCATGATCGTACGGGGCATTCTATTTTGTATTTTGATAAAAATTGATGTAGCAACATAATTTCCTTTGTCAGCGCAAGCCAATGATCCCTTCTTGTGGAACTTGTCACTTCTGGAAACTCCAGGACAATGCCCTCTGATCTACAAAATTCAGAAGAAAAAAAACCTGGTAATTCGTATCAGCTCGTGTGATTATTTTCTACGCCAATAAAGAGATGCGAACGTGTTATACATACATATATATATATATAAGAGGTGGGAACAAATATTGCATCAAAATAAAATGTCCCCACCCTTGAAGCCATAAGAGAGAAAAAATTACACTTAGTAAGCTATAAAGCGATATATAGAGAGCCAAAGGTTCCAAATTTCAGAATCATTAAAGATCATGTTGATACATAATGGGGGCATAATTCGACAACTTTGTAGTGCTTCTAAAACCAAGATCATTTAAAAGATTGTGACGACAGAGGTCTAGCATTAGAGAGTGAATGAGAAAACTGAAGAGTTTCCACCAAAATTACACACAGGTTTTTTCTGAAATTCAATAGTGTAAATGAAAGTCAAATATTCAATATGCATAGTTTTTCTTCTGTGGAACTTTTATATACACGTTGAACAAAATAACTCCAAAATCGTGATGGTGATGGATTAATGGCAACAAGTCAATAACTGCTAGAATCCTTATAAGGCCTTTGTTTAGGGATCTACTTACAGCTCAGGTGAATCATAGATTATAGCCTTGTCAAAAAGCGGAGCTCCCCAGGGCCCTGTAGCAGCCGGTTTCAGGGTGTGCTCCGTGTCCCCAGAAAGGTCTATTTTTAGAGCATCTTCATATTTAATCACTCCTGAGGCCTCAAAGTAAAGAGCATAGTTGCTCAGTGTAAGCCTACCTGGAAAGAAAGAATGAATGAGTAAGAGAGGTGGAAAAAAGCAGCATTACATCCTTGAATAATTAAAAATACCGGCGACGTTCCAACATGTCATAAACTTGACTAGTCAGACTGATCAAATTACAGACCTGCCCAACTTGTTGCTCCAATGTGTCGAACTACTCTCTGAGAGTTTGCTGTTCCCTCCACGTGTAATATAAATTCGTCATCAGCCATCTCTATGCCATTTGGTGTTGCTTGCTTTTGCAGATGTCTTATGCACCTGTAGAAACATTAATTAAAAAGGATGGGAAGTTGATGATATGAATCTGAAACACTTCCCAATACTATGAATTTTTGTTAAGGCATAAAACAGTTGGAGGTCCGCCGAAGCGTTTCTAAATTGCACTTATCCCACATGAATTCTTTTTAGAATAGGTAAGCCTAATTTGCTTTCTCCACTAAAGATGATGATGATTCTCTAAATTTCATTTTAACCTATCCTATTCCCCTAAAAAAGAAAAGAAAAGAAAAGAAAAATCATGCATTCCAGAATAGCATGTCCCTGCTGAGAATGGAGGGGCTTCCTGGCATTATGTACTTTTAAACCATTAAAAAGCGTGAGAAAAATTATATTTGGAATCAGATGTATTACTTGTCCATTTCTTTTAAGAAGAAGTCGTATGCGGGAAAATGTAGTCGGTGGCCTGTTGGTGCTGTTAAAGTTTCAAAAGTAAACCTTCCATTTGCAACATCTGCTATTAATGGAAGCAAAGATGCCAGCCACACAAATGCATCTTCTCCAACGTTGGGCTCATTACTCACCTGCCAAAAATCATGCATGAAATGCATTACACAAAATGTATGAATTAAGTAGCCAGTAACCAGGAATAATAACTCCAATATTTTTTTTTTAGAAAAAAATCCTATGTTTACCAGATTGTCAAAGTGGAGTGATTATTAAATGCAAAGAAATACTGCAGCCTGCATTAAATATTAAACAATGTGCAAAATCTCAAAGATTTCGAAGCCTAGATAACGAGGGGCAAAGTTCTTACAAGGAGAGGCATGATGTCTGAGTAAAACAGAGGGATTTCATCTCGTTCTTCATGGATAACATTAAGAGGCATCTTCCTCTCTTCTTTCTCCTTTGCAACAGACTCCTGTAGACCTCAAAAAGTAAATTAAATAAATAAACTGTAGCATGTGTATTTGGTCATTTCAAATCAAGATTGAACTTTGGAAAATATGAGTTCTTGTTTCTAGCAATTAATATGATTGAAGATAAACTCCTCCTGTCCCCCAAAAGATTTTCAGATCTCAGAGGCATATAAATGTCCCAGTCACAGATATAAATACAAGTTTACTCTGCCACAAAGATACAATTTAGAAAGACACAGGAATAATTGTGTTACGCGGACCGTGTGCTCGTCTTCATCGTAGTAGCTTGGCCTCTCCCAAGCAAGCATCAAGTCATATGTGAACCTGCTAAAAGACCCATCACTAATCTTTTCCTGTATGTCGTTGCACATGTCACTAATAAGCGCCCTCTCGCTGCAAAATTCCACTAATTTCTGGCAATAATTTCCCGGTTCAGCTTTCCATCCGGCTTCAAACTCTCCGACTACTTTCTCTAAAGGAGTGCCCAGTTTCCTGACAAAATCCAGATTATTCGTTCACAATTTGTTAAAAATTAAATACGTTCGTGCTTTAATCGAGTTTCTATAGCGACCATAAGAGAAGGCAAGTATTCGTATATTACTTTATTTGATTTCGCTCTGTTTTTTTGTGATTCTGGTGGATGATAGTGAAGTATATCATAAACAATGGGAAAAGAATATATATATAAATTTAAAATAAAAGAAGAAGCTGTATTTTCTAAATGTCTCCATATGATTACGTAGCCATTTTCATAGCAAATGTGGGAAGTGAGAGGGAGAGAGAGAGAGTAATACTGGGAGCATCTTCGGACGACGTCCTCAGCAATGGAGGACAGGTACTTAAGCTTCGTCGTTTCCATCACCGTCGAGGTTTCCATAACTGCTCTGAGCTCTCTCTATCTGGGGCGTGGGGAGGAACCGAAAACCCAAAAAACGTCGTTTAATAGGAGAGAGTCTGAAACGTGTAGGGGTTTAATGTCTTCCACGTCGGAACGGTAAGGAGGCACCATGCAACACTTGGTTCTTGCCCCTCGTTTCCTGCATGATTAGCCATGTGGATGATCCGTCTTCTAATGCTTTGGGCCATGGGCCGACAACCACTTTGAGCAAAAAGGGCATAGACCATTTACCAGACTTTTATACAGAGACATACTTATACTTAATATCCGATTATATCTTCAATAAAATTATTTATAATAAAAAAATATTCATGAGTAACTAAAAAGAAAAAAAGTTACATGAGTATGCTTAAAACAGTGTTTTCTCCTATAAGATACATGTAAGCCATGAAAAAAGTTTATGAGTATATATATAATTATGCTTTTTTAATTAATTAAAGAATTAAAGAAAGTATGGCGATTTTTTTTAGGCCAGCAAAGAAAATATGGTGATTATAAACCGTTAGCTGTGCGGAACGCTGGTTTTTATTTTGAGACATGGCATCGTTGTTTGATTTTCGAGACGGCTGTAATTGAATTTAAGTAATTATTGTCCACTACTAATCTGATAACTTTTTTATAAAACTAAATTGATGAGTGATAACTACAAGGTAGTGAATTCAAAGAAAACATGTTACCCATTTATACTCAAATTCTTTGTACTCTTTGTACATGTGATCAATTTTCTGGGCCCTTTTTTAAATTTAGAAGCTGTACATATTGCAAAGATATTGGATAACCAATGTGATTTGAACTAATAAAGTCTCATTTTTTATCAATTAAATATTTTCGCACTTTTTTAGCTTAAAAAAAAATTACGCTTTTTCGAGGATTGATTCCATCAAGGTGCAAATAAATAATGCAAGTCTCATTGATATGGAACGAGAATGTGTGTGTGAAACCAAATTCGGAGGGATATTATTTATATTATACCTGTTGAAATTTGAGGTAAATAGTTCTTCCCTATAAACTTCTGAAATGCGCCTGTTAGTTGCCTAGCGGAGTCATCAACCTCCTTCTCTTGGCCTTGCTTTCTTTCCCTCCCCGATTCGGCAAAATGGAGAACTCCGAATCTGACGTTCCTTCTCTGGTTTGGCTCAATATAGGTATTTTTTTTCTCTTTCATCTTCGTCATCTCAGTATCAGATTCGTTAAGGGTGACCGTATCAGTAAATAATGTTAATTCACAAGTAATTGTTTTGGTTACTGAGAAAAACTGGTGGAAATGCTCAAATCCGATCATGCATTCTGTATCTTTCTGGGACTGTTGTTATTGTTGAAAAGGGAATAAGCATACTTGGGCTTAGGATAGTTGATGGCGCCATTCTTGGTTATAGTGAATCTGTAGCCCTTAGATGTCTTTTCCATTTACAGTACGATATCATGCTTGTTCCTGCACTTTCGAGTCACACAATGCTGAACTCTTCCCGACCTCCCCCTACCCCCGGAAAATATATATATACACTGACAGTTGTATAATTATTGAGACTTGGAGCGTGATATGTTGGATCTCAAGTCCTTGACAAGCAAGAAATTGAGCTGAATTTTGTTTGTTCTTTGTTTCACATGTCAGGAGGGAAGAAATATTGCACCACAGTCAATACTTTGACAGAGCGGGAGCCTGATTCAATGCTGGCTGCTATGTTCAGTGGTCGCCATACTTTGTGCCAAGACCCTGAGAAGTAAGAGTCTTCTCGTAATCTCGTTACTCTTATTTGGCATTGGTATGTTTCTTGCATATATTACAAAATTAAATCCTGCTACATTTGTTGAACTCGATGACTGATTGACCTTCCTATCACTGTTTTACCCTATATTTAGACGCATGTTTGTTGGTGGCTATGCGGTATGTTTGGTCATAGAATTGTTGAGTTATATACGTTTGCTCGATTAGACAACTCAGTTTAATTTTTTGGTTCACGATGGGTTATCACAGGGATATGTCTTTATTGATAGGGATGGAAAACACTTTCGGCACATCCTCAATTGGTTGAGAGATGGTGCGGTGCCTGTACTAAAGGATTCTGAATATACAGAATTGTTGCGGGAGGCAGAATACTATCAGCTACTTGTAAGTTATACTCCTTTTAATTGTTCTAAATTGCTATCAGATGCTTTTAAAGTTGTCTTCTACTTTCTTAGATTAACTTCTGCTGGGTTTTGTTACTACTAGCATTCTCAATGTTTTCTTAAATCGAGTTTATGAGAAAATGTTAATGCCATTCCACTTATAAGGCATATCACAACTAGAAAATATACCATTGTTTTTGTCCTTTTGCCCCACTTCTTTCATGTGGTTTTTACTTTTTGGCTTCCCTCACTTTCCTATGCTGTAAACTGTAAGTAGTTGCAAATGTTCAGGGGCTAATAGATGGAATAAATGCTGTCATAATAAGAGGAAGGAAGATGATGAATTACATACAGTTGACACGGACTGATATCATCAAGTGTATACAATCAGAGAGAGTCGGTTTCGGGGGGTAAATCTCTCTGGCCTTGACCTATCTAAACTGGTAATTTCTCGAGCTTTGTTATCTAAGCAGTATCTTAATTTGATTAAAAAAGAAATTTTTGCTTTGGAGAAACTTTTGCATATTACATTAGGCACGAAATAGGTGTAAAATGTTGATGATAAACAATTGTATTTTAGTTGCTATCTGGGGAGATAAATTTTGGCAATAAGTCCATAACCACTGCCAGGATATTTTAACATAAGATCTGACAATAATTTAAGCCATGTTGACTTGAACCCCAGCATGATGAATATGATAAATAGCATTTTTCCGACATCATCCCCTGATAGTCTTGATTTGAATTTTCAGGATTTATCAAATGTGGATTTCAGCTATGCTTGTCTTAAAAATGTCTTCTTTTCACGTGCAAACCTTCAATCTGCAAAATTTCCGGGTAAGTATAGTTCTAAAAATACCTAGTGCTTGGACATTAATCTGGAAAGATGATCAAGATGGATACATGCCTATGTGGCGGCCTAGGATTGAGATCTGGAGCTTCGACTGAATCTAAAACTGGGATGTTTTTAAGTTCAGGTTTCCAAGAGTTTTCAGTATGACTATAACAACTTTATCGTCTAACCCAAGGACATCTGGCTACCCTTTGTTGCAAAGGAACAAAAATATGTAAATGTAGTATTTGGAAACAAAATTTATTTGCTATTTGAACTTTTGATTTCCTACTTTTTAAAACATGATTCCACATGCTTGTCTTGTTCAAGTTGGTAAAAGATGTACAGTTAGTTGGTATTATCCACTGAATCATCTGCAATTAATTAATTTACAAGTATTCCTGAACCCACCTTATTTGACGGATGTTGATGCCGAGTCCTCCATCTTTCACAATGCAACTTTGCGTGAGTAAGTCACTCATAAAATATACTTATTCCCCTTTGTACTGTTGCATCACGCTCGCAGGCCTCTTACTTACTTATTTCATCTTTTGCCTAGGGAAGATGTGAATTTATCGGGGCAAATCTTCGTGGAGCTTTGTTAGCTGGTGCTTTCCTTCAGAGTGCAAATCTACAAGGCACCTTATCTTTCTGCTTGTCTTCTTTAATTCATTTTAATTTTAAGAGAACCAATTGATAATTTTTACTCCTTATATTGTACGCCATTACTCTGATGGTTCCATCATACATGAGTTGTTGCCACATAATTCGTTGTTTGGACTGTTCATACCCAGCTGTTCAATTACCCATATAAGGACAAAATATTTGGTGCATTTGGTTTTCAGTGGCTTATTATCAACCTTTTGCATTACCAACATTACATCTGATAATTCTTCTTTTCCTTTATTTCATTTGAGGATATACACGCCCCTTCAAAAATGCTGGCTGAACTAATATGTCTCTTTTCTTCTCAACTGATGAATGAGCCAGAGAGG